>NW_016108250.1:0-1873 GCF_001604975.1 Cebus imitator
GGGGTGCAGGGGTGCAGGTGGGGACACGTGTGGTGATGGGGATGCAGGTGGGAGCAGGTGGGGACGGAGGTGCAGGCGGTGCATACTGACTGCATCCCAAATGTCTTCAGTCAATCCCGAGCCCCTCTTTGAGCTCTGCCAGTTCCGCCACCACAATTCTCTTGGTACCTTCTGGCTTCAACACTGAGAGCACCAAGCCCAGGCGAACCTGGGTGGTTAGCCCTGCCCTGGGGCCCCCTGTGCACACTCCTGGAGCCTCTCTATCCAAAACCAGAGGCGGTCCCTGGGCGTTGTGCCTTTGCACGAGGCAGGAGGCACTGGCTCTGCTCCCCAGGAGTGGCCTTGAGGCAGTCAAGGAACTGCACCCCCAGAACACACCCCACCCTCGGGCACGCAGGTGTTGCCAGAGCAGAGCTTGGATCAGAGAACGGAAGGCGCACAGTGTCCCTGCAGGGGTGGGTGGCCCTGGGGGAGGCCAGGTCACCCTGCCATGGGGATCAGACCCTGCCCTGTCCCCACCAACAGGCCCTGGGGTGCCTGTCATTCCCCTCCCAGATGTCCCACTCCTTGGGGTGAAGGCTGGCTGTGGACTTGGGGCTGCCACTCCCCAGCTCCGGGAGGGTTCACTGTCCTGGTGGGCAGAGGGCCTGGATACTCACCTGTGAGTTAAAGACTTGGGCGCCCCTTTCCTGGGTGGCAGCAGGTGAGAGCTTGCTTAGTTTGGCCAGAGGAGAGTCCCATCCACCAGCTGAGTGGGAGGGAGAGAGGAGGTGAATCCCAGGAGCTGGGATCCCTCTGGTTTATGCCGCCTGCCCCACTGGGAGTTTATTCTGGTGTCTGGTGTGAGCAGGAAGCAGAATCCATTTTTTTCCCAAATAACACATGGTCTCCCTCCAGCCCCACCGCCCCTGTGGATATCAGGGCCACGTGGTTCTCTGGGGTGGGGCCGTTCTGGGCACTGCAGGGTCTGAGCAGCATCTCTGGCCTCCACCCACTCCATAGCAGAAGCATACCCAGTTGTGACAATCACAGGTGTCCCCAAATATCACTCAGTGTCCCTTAGGGGACAGAATCACCCCAAGTTGGCTGGGTGTGGGGGCTCACGCCTGTAATCCCAGCACTATCGGAGGCAGAGGTGGGTGGATCACTTGAGATCAGGAGTTCAAGACCAGCCTGGCCAACATGGTGAAACCCCATCTCTAAAAATACCTAAATTAGCCGGGTGTGGTGGTGGGCACTTGTAATACCAGCTACTTGGGAGGCTGAGGAAGAAGAACTTGAACCGGGGAGGCAGAGGTTGCAGTGAGCTGAGATAGTGTCATTGCAGCCTGGGTGACAGAGCGAGATTCTGTCTCAAAAAATCACCCCAAGTTGAGACCCCCTTGGGTTAGGGGATTCCACGGACCACCAAAAGACTCTGCGTCCCATGATCATATGGACTGCTGAGGTCCCAAGGGGTGGTACACATTGAAATCAACACAGAGTGAGGAGGGAGAGAGGAGGCGAATCCCAGGAGCTGGGTTCCTCGGCTTACACCATCTGCCCTATTGGGGCTTTATCATGATATCTGATGTGAGTGGGGAACAGACTTTTTTTTTTTGAGATGGAGTTTCTCTCTTGTTGCCCAAGCTGGAGTGCAGTGGCATGATCTTGGCTCACTGCAACCTCCACCTCCCGGGTTCAAGCGATTCTCATGCCTCAGCCTCCCAAGTAGCTAGGATTACAGGCCTGTGCCACCACATCTGGGTAATTTTTGTATTATCAGTAGAGATGGGTTTCTCCATGTTGGTCAGGCTGGTCTGGAACTCCTGACCCCAGATGATCTTCCCGTCTCAGCCTACCAAAATGCTGGGATTATAGGCATGAGCCACTG
>NW_016108250.1:3937-5500 GCF_001604975.1 Cebus imitator
CCTCTCTCCCTCCCCACTCAGGGTGTGGATTTCAACACATGCAGCCTCCTGGGAACTCAGCAGGGTAAAGGATCATGGGATGCAGAGTCTGTTGGGGGTCCATGGAATCCCGTATCCTGGGGGGGTTCTCAACCTGGGGCGATTTTGCACCCAGGAGACAGTTGTGGCTGCCTCGATTGGCGGATGTCACGGGGCGGAGTTCGGGAGTATCACTCAGCACCCTGCAGCACCCGGGGCAGCCCCACAACCAAGGAGGATTCAGCCCCAAATGCCCACAGTGCTGAGCTGGAGAAGCCCGGGTGCAGAAGAAGCTGCCTCCCGGGTGGGTTGAGGGTAGGCTCGTGTTCTCTTCTCCACAGGACTGCTACAGCCCCCACTCAGGCCCCGGTACACAGACCCCTGTTTTCAGGCCCACAGATGTCCTCTCAGCAAATCCCTGTTTCAAATCTGTGATTGCGACCACCTGATGTTACTGATTGGAGGCTCCCTACCCAGAGAGGCCCACGTTCACCTTCACCGGGGCCGGGAATTCATCG
Organism: Cebus imitator; assembly: GCF_001604975.1. Taxonomy (NCBI): domain Eukaryota; kingdom Metazoa; phylum Chordata; class Mammalia; order Primates; family Cebidae; genus Cebus; species Cebus imitator. The sequence continues at coordinate 4,474 of NW_016108250.1, forward strand.
GTGGGGGCGCAGGGATCTGGGCACCCCAAGCCAGTGTGCAGCCCGCAACCGCCTCCGTGTGTGTGTGTGTGTGTGCGCGCGCGCGCGCGTGTGTGTGTGTGTCTTGTTTCTTTTAGTTTTGTTTATAGCAGGTTGGGTTTTTTTTGTTTTTTGTTTTTTTGAGATGGAGTTTCACTCTTGCCACCCAGGCTAGAATGCAGTAGTGTGATCTTGGCTCCCCGCAGCCTCTGCCTCCCAGATTCAAGCGACTCTCCTGTCTCAGCCTCCCAAGTAGCTGGAATTACAGGTGCACATCACCACACCCAGCTAATTTTTGTATTTTTAGTAGAGACGAAGTTTCACCACGTTGGCCAGGCTGGCCTCAAACTCCGGACCTCATGATCTGCCCACCTTGGCCTCCCAAAGTGCTGGGATTAAAGGCGTGAGCCACCACACCCTCCCGATTTGTCCTTATGTGTCTGGCTTCTCTCACTGAGTGGAACGTCCTCAAGGTGCATCCTTGTTGCAGCCTGTGTGGGGATTCCCTTTCTTTTCATGGCTGAACAATATTCCATCATACAGATGCACAGTGCTGTGTTTATCTGTTCATCTCTTGATGGACGCTTGGGTTGCTTCCACCTTTTGGCTGCTGTAGACATGAGTGAACAATACAAGTATCTGTCCAAGACCTTGCTTTCAATTCCTTTTTGTAAGGAACACCTTGTTTGTTTTCTTAAGACTTGGTGTTGCTCTGTTGCCCAGGCTGGAGTGCAGCGACACAGTGACAGCTCACCGCAGCCTCAAACTCCTGGGCTCAAGCAATCCTCCCGTCTCAGCCTCCTGAGTAGCTGGTACCACAGGTATGCACCACCACAACCAGGTTTTTTTCTGTTGTTTTTTGTTTATTTATTTATTTATTTTTGAGATGGAGTTTTGCTCTTCTTGCCCAGGCTGGAGTGCAATGGCATGATCTCAGCTCACTGTGACCTCTGCCTCCCAGGTTCAAGCAATTCTCCTGCCTCAGCCTCCCAAGTAGCTGGAATTACAT
>NW_016108250.1:6499-8032 GCF_001604975.1 Cebus imitator
TGTTGAAAATCTTCTCTTTTGCCTTTAATTGCTTGAAAATGTTGAACCCCTACCCAGGTGCTTCCTTTTTTTCTTTCCCTTTTTTTTCTGAGATGGCGTCTTGCTCTGTTGCCCAGCCTAGAGTGCAGTGGCGTGATCTTGGCTCACTGCAACCTCCGCCTCCTGGGTTCAAGCAATTCTTCTGCCTCAGCTTCCTGAGTAACTGGGACTACAGGCACATGCCACCATACCTGGCTAATTTTTGTATTTTTAGTAAAGATGGGGTTTCACCATATTGGCCAGGCTGGTCTCGAACTCCTAACTGTGATCTGCCCATCTTGGCCTCCCAAAGTGCTGAGATTACAGGCGTGAGCCACTGCACTGATCCCCCAAATGCTTTCTAATTTGTTTTGATAAGAAATGTTTCTGAGGCTTTGCCAGTTTTTTTTGTTGTTTTTTGTTTGTTTTTTTTAGAGACGGAGTTTCACCATGTTGGCCAGGATGGTCTCGATTTCTTACCTGGTGATCTGCCCACCTTGGCCTCCCAAAGTGCTGAGATTATAGGCGCGAGCCACCCTGCCTGGTGGGCTTTGCCTTTTTGTAAATCCTGTTGGTCTGAGGCTGGATCGGCCCCTGTGGTGGCGGGTTTCCTGGCACATGGGCATAGCTCTGGGGTGTGGGAGGGGGGATCAGGGCAGAGGTTTGTGAGGGGACAGTGACCTGCCTGCAGAGAGAGGAGGCAGGATGGTGTCCTATAGCCAGAGTGCAGGGGAGTCCACCTTTCTTTCATTCTGTAGTTTTTTTTTTTTATAGCTTTATTGAGATATAATTTACACACCATAAAATTCACCCTTAAAAATGTGCAACTTGGCTGGGTGTGGTGGCTCACGCCTGTAATCCCAATACTTTGGGAGGCTCAGTCAGGCAGATCGCCTGAGGTCAGGAGTTCGAGACCAGCCTGGCCAATGTGGTGAAACCCAGTCTCTACTAAAAATGCAAAAATTAGCCGGGTGTGGTGGTGGGTGCCTGTAATTGCAGCTACTCTGGAGGCCGAGGTAGGAGAATTGCATGAACCCAGGAGACAGAGGTTGCAGTGAGCTGAGATTACACCACTACACTCCAGCCCAAGCAACAGATTGAGACTCCATATCAAAAAACAAAAGTGCAACTCAGTGGTTTTTAGCGCATCCACATAATTGTGAAACCATCACCTTTATCTAATTATAGAACATCCTATCACCCCCAAAAGAAGCCCCGTGTCATCCATAGGCAGTCACTGCCCATCTCCCTCCTGCAGCCCCGCCACCCAATCAGGACAGGTCTCCCCCAGGAGACTCTGGGTGATGTCTGGGACATCTGTGGTTGTCACGACTGGAGATGCTCCTGGCATGGAGTGGGTGGGGGTCAGGGATGCTGCTCAGCACCCTGCAGTGCCCAGGATGGCCCCATCCCAGAGAACAATCCAGCCCCAGACGTCAGAGGCCTTGGGTTAACGGAATCTAACTAGGCTGAAATCAGCTAAAGTTTTTCTGAGAGTCATGTGCTAGGCAGCAC
>NW_016108250.1:9265-16660 GCF_001604975.1 Cebus imitator
CATGAGATGGGGCCGCTGCTGTGGAAGCCAGTCTGGCACTTCCTAAAAAGGCTGAACACGGAGGCAACACATGACCCAGCAATTCCACTCCTAGTTATGTGCCCAGAGGAATTGGAAGCAGGTGTTCAACTAGAACCATGCCACAAATGTCCTTACGGTTCATATGACTCACAATGGTGAAAAGGTGGAAGTGACCCAAGTGTCCCTCAGTGGGTGAATAAACACAGCACGGCCCTCCACACACTGGAATGCGACTCAAAGTTGTTAAGAGTTTCTGATTTGCACCTTTTTCATTCAGGATTCACCCACCACTGCAGTCTGAGATTATTGGCATAGCCACAGTCCCTGGATATTTTCTTTTCTTTTTTTTCACATAATTAAATCAGGGTCTCTTCTGCTCGATTCTGTGAGACATTTGGGACTAGATTGTTCTCTGGGCTGGGGCTGTCCTGGGCACTGCAGGGTGCTGAGTGGCATCCCTGGCCTCTACCCACTCCATGCTGGGAGCACCCCCAGTCCTGAGAACTGCAGATGTCCCCAGATATTGCCCAGTGTCCCCTGGGGGCAGGATTGCCCCTCATTGAGACTCCCTCTAGGTTAGGGGAATCCACGAACCCCCAAGAGACTCTTTGTCCCACGACCATCTCTCCTACTGAGGTCCCAGGAGGCTGCACACATTAAAATCCACACTCTGAATGGGGAGAGAGAAGGAGGTGAATTCCAGCAGCTGGGGTGGGGTCCCCCTGGTTTTTGCCATGTGTCCCATTAGAAGCTTATTACTATGAGCAGGGAACAGACTGCATTTTTTCCAAATAATTAACGCAGGTTCTCCCTCACTCCAGGCAGTGTAGACACCTGCTGGTCCATGAGGCAGTGGCTTGAGACAATGGACTTTAGGTGAGGGCCTGAGAGCCCAAGGCCACCCTACATGTTAATTCAACACCCAATTCAACGTAACTCAAGCAAATTCAACTAATTCAACTCAGGCACTGATTCAACAGGAGACAGCCTGGGCCAGGGAAGAGGCCGCAGCCAGCAGCAGGGTTCACCTGTCATCAGAAATTCTTTGTCTGAATTCCTTTGTCCCAGCCTTTAGACATCATCCCTTACCCTGGCTGGTTCTACTCGGCTACAGGGTCATGTTAAGATGTTCAGGGCCTGGGGCACATTTGCCCTCCTGGGCCACGTCCTTCACTCAAAAAAGTCCAAAGTTGGCCAGGCACAGTGGTTCACATCTATAATCCCAGCACTTTGGGAGGCTGAGGTGGGTGGATCACCTAAGGTTAGGAGGTTTGAGACCAGCCTGGCCAACACGGGGACACCCCATCTCTACTAAAAATACAAAAATTAGTGAGGTGTGGTGGCAGGTGCCTGTAGTCCCAGCTACTCGGGAGGCTGAGGCAGGAGAATCGCTTGAACTGGGAGGTGGAGATTGCAGTGAGCCAAGAACACATCACTGCACTCCAGCCTGGGCAACGCAGAAAGATTCTGTCTCAATAAAAAGAAACCCAAAGCTGTATTTTACAATTGTCTCGGCATAAAGACAAACAGAATCCACACCGGAGTCATGATTATACACTCACAAGTATTTTATTCATCTTTTGTCAACTGGATTTTAAAATATCTCCAGGGGCCCTGGACCTGCGGCTTTTGTGCCATGGGAGGCTGGATCCTGCCTGGAGCAGGTTCCTGGCCCTAGTCGTCTCATGGAGGCCTCCTCCCCTCTCCCAGGCTGGGTCACCCCGACGTGAAATGTCCAGCTCCCAGACTCACCTCCTTTGCAGCCTGGGCTGCTACCCTGGAACAGGGTGCTCCTGACATGGAGTGGTGGAGGCCAGGGACGATGCTCAGCACCCTGCAGTGCCCAGGATAGCCCCATCCCAGAGAAGAATTGGGCCCCAGGGGAGAACATAGACCAAAGTCAATCCACTTATTAAAAAGAAAGAGGCTGTGTGCAATGGCTCACCCCTGTTATCCCAGTGTTTTGGGAGGCTGAGGCAGGTGAATCATGAGGTCAGGAGCTCCAGATCAGCTTGACTAAGGTGATGAAACCTGTCTCTACTAAAAGTACAAAAATTAGCCAGGCATGGTGGTGGGAGCCTGTAATCCCAGCTACTTGGGAGGCTGAGGCAGAGAATTGCTTGAATCCGAGAGGCAGAGGTCACAGTGAGCCGTGATCTTGCCACTACATTCCAGCCTGTGCGACAGGGCAAGACTTCCTTTCAAAAAAAAATAATAAAAAAAAAAGATTTTATTTTTATGTATTTTAAATTTTATTTTTTTATTTAAATAAAAAAATAAAGTCATCCAGGCTGCAGTGTAGTGGTGTGATCCTGGCTCATTACAACCACCACCTCCCAGGTTCAAGCGGTTCCCCTGCCTCAGCCTCCCTAGTAGTTGGAATCACATGTTCCTGCCACCACGCTCAGCTAATTTTTGATTTTTTGTAGACACCTGGTGTTGCTCTATTGACCAGGCTGGCCTCGACCTTCTGAGCCCAAGTGATCCTCTCCTCTGCCTCCCCAAGTGCGGGGATTACAGGCATGATCCATTGCACCTGGCCTGAGAGATTTTTTTTTTTAAATCCATACATTTATTCTGTCCCTGCCTGGAGGTGAGGGAAAGGGGATCTGGAGAGCCTGTGAAGGAAGTTGGGGCTCCAGTGGGAAGACAGTGTCCGGGGGCCGGTGGGCTCCGTGGACGGCAGGTCCTGGGGCTAATGAGGAGCTGGTTGGGTTCTCAGAGGTCACGGAGTGCAGGCATGGGGCAGCGAGTAGTGGAAGCCGGCTGCCCCAAAGGCAGACCAGCCCCTGGAGCCCGGAGGCAGGTCCAGCCCACGCCCAGCTGAGTGTGGCCCTGGCCCCCGCTGGGGTCTGTCCTGTCCCCACCCCCCAGGTGGGAAGGCAACAGGCCCACTCTTCCCGGTGGGAAAGGCTGTGCAAGTCATCAGGTTTAAATAAAAATAATAAAAACAACAATACAAAATAAAAAAAGACTGTCTCAAACAAACCCAGGACAAGCCCACCCCACGCCCCGAGTGAGGAACAGAGGTGTCGGCTGCCACCTGGGAGGGGGCAAGGGCCTGGCCGGAGGGGCAGGAGGGGCTGGGGGCCAGTTGGGGGTGGGCTCGGTCCTGGTCTCTGTCAGCAGCAGTTTATAGAGACGCCAGAGGTCTGGGGGGCAGAGGGTGGGGAGGGGTGCGAGGCGCTGAGGCAGGACATATGCTGGGCGAGGCGTTCTCCGGCCACCAGCTCGTCCCACTGCCCTGGGCTGCCTCGCCAGGTGAACAGGTTACCGGAGATTTATTGCACTGTTTGGAAGAGGCCTGGGGCTAATGACAAGCGGGGGCGGCAAGAGAGGTGGACAGGAGGCGGGAAGGCGTCATCGCTTGGTCTCGGCATCTTCTCGGACCTTCCAAATCACCAGGTGCATGCAGGCGCCAGCATCCTGGCTGGAGCTGTGCCCGTCCACATTGTCCTGGATATCTGTCTGAGGTAGTCGGCCATGAGGTTCCGCAGGGACCGCTTGCAGGGGAGGCCAAGGCGGTGGGGGAAGAGCACGGACGTGTCCACTACGGTGCTGTGGATGACTTTCAGGGCCAGGAGGTCGCTCTGCAGGCTGTGTCCGATGAGGATGGCGTCGGCGCCGAACGTGCTCAGCAGGACGGCCTGGACGTCGTGCAGCGTGACACTCGTGTCCGTGAGGCCAGCCTCCGTCACGCCCGCAAACCTGCTGTTGTAGTCCACCACCACGTTGTCCGGCTTCATGAAGGTGTCACAGACCACGTGCACATCTGTGTGGACCACCGAGACACGCGTCAGCTCCAGGCTGTAGGTCACGTAGGACATCTCCCAGTCCAGGGCGTTGATCCCCGGGTGGGCATCTCCGGAGAGTTCTTTCTCCAAGGTCTTCACGAAGCCCTCGGGGGCTCCTCTGGCCGCCCTGCACCTGTTACTTGGCAACCCTGCAGCTGACAGAGCCGTCAGCAGCGGAGCGGCACAGGTACCTGGTCTCCCAGCCTCCGGCCACCCGGCTCTGGCGCAGCCGTCCCCAGTGGTAGTAACACTCCTCATCACAGACACAGCGGCCCAAGGAGGACACGAGGTACTCGGTGCCACAGTGGCAGCAGGTCCTGCAGGAAGAGTCCTTGGGCCTCTTCTCCTCAGCTGTGAAGATGGTGGCGCCCCCGGGCCGCTCTGGGTGCGGGAAAGGGTAGCCGTTCTCCTTGAGCTGGTCCTGGGTAGGCAGGTACTCCTTGAGGCGGCTGTACAGGGCGGCCCCTTTCAGGTCCTCCCCCCGGGGGCTGCTTGGGTGGCTGAGCGCGAAGCTGGTCTTGGCGGCCAACCTGCCCCCCAACTCCACCTCCTGGGACACAACCCTGCGGCCACTGGCTTTGCTGAGGCTAGACACGGCGCTGGGAGCCCTGCCGCGGTGCCTCCGGGAAGCCCAGGCTGGAGTCCGAGTCAGAGTCTGAGTCCGAGCTGAGGCCGGGGACGGTGGGGGGCCACACGCTTGGCACGCTCGGCTCCCCCAGCCCTGTGGCCTCATCCTCACTCTCGTCCTCAAAGAGGTCAGCGTGGCTCAGGGCCCACCTCTTCAGCTTGGGGACGTCCTGGGAGGCACCCTCGTCCAGCGAGCGGGCTTCGCGCTCCACCAGGTTCCCCGACCCCGGCCTTGGCGCCCTTCCTGTCGGGGAACTGGAGGGGGGCCGGGTGGAGCTCTGCTGGCCGCCAGTCCCCGCATGCGGGGCTTGGTTGCCGAGCTGGCCGGTCAGGCCTCCCTTTCCCTGAGCTGGCCACGGGAGTGGCCGAAGATGGCTTGTTCTTGGTCCCTTCTGGCCGCTGTGCCTTGCGCTGGCCTGCGGGCCCTTCTTGTCCACACAGGGCCTCTCCCCCCACCCTCGGCACTTGTCCTTGGTCTTGACCTTCCTCTGGGCACCGTCTTTACAGCTGGGGGCAGGTGGGGCCCCGCTTTTCTTCCTTTTGAGTTTCTCCTCCTTACGGCAGCCCTCATCCTGCAAGGCCTGGGCTGGAGAGCTGGGCTTGGCCGGGGTTGGCTGGCATTGGCTGGCGGTCCCCCACATCGCACCGCACTGCAGTCTCCTTGGTCTCACACAGGCTGCCCCCCTCAGCCTCCAGGCTCTCTTTGGAGGGTGGCTGCCCAGAGGCCTTGCTCTCAGGGTCAGCCCTGGCTTCGGGATTGCTGGCCGTGGTGGGCTTGTCACCGGGGCCCATGGCGGCCTCATCTTCCGAGTCTGAGAACATTGCATCACAACTGCCAAAAGGGTCGCAGGGCTTCTTGGGGGCAGGCGTGTAGGGCTCACTGCCTTGGGGACCCGGGGCCGCTTGGCGGCATGCTCATCCCGGGAGCTGGCCCTGCTGGGGTGCCGGGCAGAGTAGTTGGAGAGCGGGTCATACTCCAGGTCTGTGGATGGCCGGGAGTTGGCCACCACGTACTTGCCGCTGGGAATGGGGCGGTTGTGCCGCCGGGGCTGGCTCACGGCCTTGGGGACGTACTCCAGGGCACCGCTGCCCCCTCTGCCTCTGCCCTGACCCCTGTCCGGGACGCCAGCGAGTACTTGCTGCCTGGCTCGGAGGGGTGGCCAGCGGGGTGGGCAGGTAGCTGGCATTGGAGCTTAACAGGCTGTGGCTGCCAGGGGCTGTAGTGGAAGGCCAGTGGGAAGGCATCGTCACCCAGACCCACGATGGGGCCGGCGTCAGGGCTGCAGGGTGCCAGCGCAGGGGACTCGGGGGCGTGGTGCTCACGGGCCGCCTCCAGCAGCTCCCGGTAGCACCGCTGCGGAGGTGCAGCCAGGGCAAGTAGTCCTCCTCCCCCTCCTTCTGTGGAATCTGGGGGGTCCCTTCCTCCTGCTGGTACCTGAGCCAGGTATGACTTGAGCATTATCTCACCCTTAACAGCATTTAGGGGGTTAACTATTTGTGTATCTTTTTGCTTATTTTTGTTTTTTGTAAAATTTTTTGAACTCTTTCAAATTACATGAACCAAGGAGGAGAAAAAACGTATCGTAAAAAATGGTTCTTTATAGTCCACAGACTGTGTTTTAGTATTTACAACTGTAGTATTACTTTTCTATATGGAAAAAGAAAAAATGTATTGACGTTTTTTTTTTAGAATATAAATAAACTTAACAAGCAACAGTTTTTCAAATCAGTTTTCCCTTTTGTGGACACATTTTCCCGTTTAAGGTAAAGTACTCATTTATACCTTATCTCAGAATACTCGGAATTCAAGTTCTTATTGTATGGTTAGTAATGCAAAGGTCATGTTGATACTTAGTATTTAGAAGAATTCTGAAATAGCACTTGTTAATCTGTATGTTTTATGCATTTATTACCTTTTTTAATTTTTTTATACTGTTCCCCAACTTGATGCTCATAGGCTGTTAGTAATAGGTTTTACTTCTATCTCTTCTGGCCTGGAGTACGTAAGCTGTATTTTCTTTAGGTTTAGCATATAATATAAATTTATTGTGTATTTCAGATTTTAAAAGAACAAAAAGGACGTGTAGAATCATTGCTTGCATTGACCCTGGCCCAGTTGTCCCATGGATGGGTTTTAGATCAACATAAAAATTGACCCTGCTGTTAAAGCTTGAAGTTTGTTTTATCTGAGTTCTCTCTTCTGAAAAAGATCTTCAGGAAGTATCAAATAACTGAAACATACCAGATCTCAGCGCCAGTTCCCTCCTGCCCCTCCCTAATTTCTGTAGTCTTATACATTGTTACATTTCCTTCCTGCCTCTGGTTTTAGTCAGTCAAGGAGATGGATTTGATACTCAGCTCCCATCTCATGGGCAGCAGCACCAGGTTAAATCTTTTGAAACAGTGAATCAAGAGACTTGGAGAGACCCATGTTCAGTAAGCAGGAGGAGTTTATGAAGGTGGCCACCAGCATAGTGGATTAGCATCCCAAGGCTGAGCCTGATATCAAGAAACTGAGAGTCTTTTAAGTACCTTTGATGAAGCAGGAAGTAAATTTGCAGAACCAAGAACAAAGAACAGTTCATTAAACTGTGACATGGTGTTGTGATGTTACATTTGAAAATAGCATCTTGAGAAACACAGTGTACATTCTTTGGGTGTTATCTGCTCTGTGACCTTGAAGCCTGGCAGCAAGAAAAACAAGAGCTTTTAGATGTCTGGGAACTTGCTAAGAATGTGAGGAGGATAGATAAGGTAGGTTTTACAGGGAGCTGGTTAATTTTAAACAGAGCATAGTGTAACATCACAACACCATGGCACAGTTTAATGAACTTTTCTTTGTTCTTGGTTCTGTAAATTTACTTCCTCCTTCATCATCTTGTACCCCGAAGGTGCTTAAAAGACTCTGTTTCTTGATATCAGGCTCAGCCTTGAGATGCTAAGCCACTGAGCT
>NW_016108250.1:18874-20592 GCF_001604975.1 Cebus imitator
ATTACAGATGCCCACCCCCACACCCAGCTAATTTTTGTATTTTTAGAAGAGATGGGGGTTCACCATCTTGGCCAGGCTGGCTTCGAACTCCTGACCTAGTGATCCACCTGCCTTGGCCTCCCAAGGTGGTAGGATTACAGGCATGAGCTACCGGCCCAGCCCCTTTACTTTTATAATAGTATAAATTTGAAAATGTAAATATGTGTGTCATTTACTTGCTGCTATGTACCAGGTAATAATAAAATTTCATCAGGCAACACAATGGTCACTATACAATGGGAACGTAACAAATATTTAAATGATTAAATCAATATATGAATAAGATAATTATTTGAAAGGAATTTTGTGGTGAAAGGTAGAAGCATCAATTCAGTGCTTTGTATTTTCAGGATTTGAGGTTGATAAGAAAACCAATTAAATTCTAGAAGCTTATTTGAAACCTAATCCATTTTTTATTTTTTCAGAAAGCTCCATATATGCATTTGGAGGCAGCAAGTTTACAGACTCTATTAGCACAGAGGCCTGGTGTGTGTGTGTGTGTGTGTGTGTGTGTGTGTGTGTGTGTGTGATATAGTGATAGCAATTATGCATTATTTATTTTATTGTATATAAACATATATGGATATAGAACATATATATATATATATATATATGACATATGTTTTAAAGGGGGACCTTAAATTTGTCATGTTCTTACTTAGGAAAATCAGAAAGGAAATATCTTTGTGGGAGATAGGCAGAAACATCTAGAGACAACTGAAAGACAAAGGCAATGTAATCACAATGTGGAAAAGAGATCAGTGGCATTTTTTTCTTTCAATCCAATCTTGGAAACAGATCATTTATTCACTTCCATATTCCTTAAGCTCTTTCAGAAACATCCACCAAGAACACTGCATTACCCTAATCCTACTAAGAAACACAATCACTTTAACAGGAAGGAAGGAGGCTGCAAGCACGAAAAATGATGATCAAGACAGATTCCTGTGGGTTTTTTGTAGCCTTGTGTATGGAAGATCCACAGGGTTTCTAGAGAGCTGGTGCCCTTCAGGGAAGCTTCTCATATCAAGTGATGGAAGCACTGGCTCAGCAAATGGTTGGAATAATTCAACATAGTTTCTCAATCAATCTGTAGTAACAGCATTCTTCAAATGCCAGGTAAGAACAGACCGAATTGGTTATTTTCCCTAATGTAGTTGTAATTCTACATACATCACAATTTAGATCTTTTCTATGAAATAGATGGCTAGACAATAATTTGTTTGTATATTTCTTTCACAATATTACTTATTCCTTTGTATGCTTATATTTTATGAGAAAATCTTCTATTGATGTGTGTTTTTTACAATCTTAGAAAAAATTAACAGAGTTTAATTGAGCAAAGAACAATTTGGGAATCAGACAGCCTCTGGAGCCAGACTCTGCCCAGAGAGACTCCAGAACAGTCATGTGGTGGAAGATTTATGGACAGCAGAAGGAAAGTGATGGACAGAAAATGAAAGTAGGGGACAGAAAATGGAAGTGACGTACAGAAAAAGCTGGATTGGTTAAAGCTTGGCATTTGCCTTATTTGAATACAGTTTGAAGAGTTAATTACCTCTAAGTGGCCAAAACTTGGTGATCAGCATGAGAGTACGTTATACATCCAGTTAGTTTTCAATTTACTATGAATACAGATATCTTTAGGCTGAATTTAAAATATGTAAAGAGATAGCTTT
>NW_016108250.1:20822-65436 GCF_001604975.1 Cebus imitator
AAATTTTTTTGAGTAGTGATTTTACATATGACAATTCTCATGGAGTGCTGAGAAGGACAAAAAGAGATTTCAGTGATGTGTTCTCTACTGTCTACGCAAGGAGTAACAGGTATATTTTTTGTACTGGAGTCAATATCTTATTATTTTGAGAATTTTGAAACCCTTGATCATTGTCTCCCCATTTCCCTTACCCCCAGCCTCTGAAATTACCATTCTACTTCCATTTTCTATAAGTTTAATTGTAGATTCCACATAAATGTCCAGGAAGAACATGCAGTACAATATTTGTCTTCCTGTGCCTGGCTTGTTTCAGTAGCATAATCTTCTCCAATTTTATCTGTGTTGTTAGAAATGACAGAATTATCAGGACCTTTCAGATGCTGAGTAGTATTCCATTTTGTATAAATATCACATTTTCTTTATCCATTCATCCATCGATGTACACAGGTTAATTCTATAACTTGGATACTGCTGTGTGCTGCAGTGAACTTGGGAGTGTGGATATCTCTTTGTCATATCGATTTCAAATCTTTTGTATAAATACCCAGAAGGGAGATTGCTGGATCTTATGGGAATTTTTAGTTAGACTGAAGGAATAAGCTCTTTTCTGAGATCTCTTACACAGCTTTGTGAATATAGTGAATGGTGTATTGTATATTATTTGAAGTGCTAAGTGTGAATTTCAAATGTTTCACCATAACTGTTTCAAGTGAGGGATATGTTAATTTGCTTAACTTAATTATTTCACATTGCACTCATAAATCAATGACACCACTTCATGTGCACATATATATATACAATAATAATTGTCAATTTAAAATAAAATTTTCAGGCAATCTTATTTTGAATATATTTATTTGTATTTTTGTCTTCTCTATTAGATTTAAATCTTAGACTACAGGTAGCAATGTGTAAGAAAGAAGTTAGCATTGCTCTAAAGAATTTTAAATACCAGTTGCTACTTTTCTTAATGCTGTCAGAGGCAAAAGTCTCACAGTCTTGATCCTCAGTGTTTAAGGTGCTGAGTATAATAAGAAGAAGAACAGAAAATAGGATGTCAGCTGGACCACATTCCCTCTCAAGTCTCTAGGGTGGGAGAAGTAATACTTTCTTGCCTCTCCCAACTTCTGATGGCTCTTGGTTTCACATAACGTGGCAACATAACTCTAATCTCTGCCTTCTTCTTAACACAACCTTTTCCTGTGCCCCTGTCCCAAGTATTCCTCCTCTTTCTCTTATGAAGGCAACAGTCCTTGGATTTAGAACCTACTGTAAATGTAACAAAATTGTATCCGTGGATTCTAAATCAATTACATTTACAGAGAACCAGTTTCTAAATAAGATCACATTCACAAGTACCGGGTGTCAGTGCGTGGGCATAAATTATTGGGTTCACGGTTCAGTTTATTACATCACTGAGTAAATGAAACAAGGTTGTCTTAAAATGCAGAGAATTGAAGTTTTTCTTGAAAAATAATACAAAGTTTTTCTCTGTTCCATATGTAGATTATATGCAGTGGCACAAAATATTACTAAAGTAATGTTTCATATTTGCCAACTGTTGTCTGATAAAGTCCTTGAGATAGCTCTTCAGATCTAGAATTACTGAGAGGAAAAAATTTTTAAATTTATTGCATATTTATATAACATCCTCCAATAACCTCCTACAAACATATCAGTAGTATAAAAAGGTATACATTTCATAATATCAGCAGTATTGGATATCATTATTTCTTAACATTTGCCAATTAAATAGTTTAATAATAATTCCCTAATTACTTTGTAGAGAAAATGAATACCTCTTTACTAATGCAATGGAAGTTCTTAATTTTCACTCAGAAATATATTTCAATTTAAAAAAATATTTACAAAATTTATTGACTTTCTTAAGTAATCTTTTAGATTTTAAATAACATATAAAACTAATAACTACAGATATTTAAATATTTATATGAGTTATTTAAGATACATGTATCTGGGAGTATATTCTTGTAAAAATAAACATTTCTTTTTAAATAGATATCCGTTCTCATTAACAAAAGACCACAAAATGTAAAAAAGAAAGACGGGTTTTTTTCAAAAGAATATTACTACCATTCCAAGAAATGTAGTCCTGACATTTTTCTGTACATGTTTTCATGATGTCCATCTTTGTCCATAGCTTTTTTTTTTTTAATTTCCAAAATAAGTCATATGTTTTACTGTACTTGAAGGATAGAAATTTATTTAAACATCTTATTAATTTAGGGTTTTCCAAATAATATTCTGTTATTTGATATATTCAGTAAGTTAGTAATTGGCAACTTTAGATATAAAATTTCTAAATGGTAGAAACCTGTTTTATAAATATGAAGCTTGATATTGTCACACCCTCATTTTATCTATGTACAGTGTATATGTGTATCCAAATAGCATGTGTACTTCATAAATACACGAGACTTTTATATATTGATTAGAAATGAAAATTTAAAAAAATATTTGTTCCAATAGATTGCCATTTAAATATATTATTTTGATTAGTTTGAATTTAATCAAAATGCTTTAAACAAAATTATTTGAATTTCTTTTTTCTGTGCAGTACCTATTACATCCCCTAAACTTAAAATGCAATCAGCCAGAGGTGCCAGATGTGGAGCTTCTATTTCTCTTTTTCCCAAACCATCCACAATGATCATTAGCATTTTGATCTTCAAATCTAAAGACTGGTAAAAATTGATCAGTACTGAGGGATTTACATGTTCATCAGGAAGGTGAGATGGTAGCAGATCCTAGATTGCAGTGAAGAAAGGGCAGAAATTATCAAGGAATTAAATAATGTCTATTATTCAAATAACACATCAAAATACTGTCAGATGTGTGGGAGCAGAAATGGGAATAGGTATTGGGCCCCAGAAACTCAAACATGAATTTGAATGCAGGTGTTCTTTAAAAATCAATGCCAAGATAAACCAGAATTAGAGGGTGTTTGTGGTGGGTTATTTTCAGAGATTAAACCTTGACTTAATTTATTTAACAAAGGGAAGGTAAATCCTTTCCTTGATACTCTGTACAGCAGAAACCTAATTGGGAAGGGGCTTTCGGGATCCTATAATACTATGGTACCTAAAAAGCAAGACTTATTTTTTGGGGGGCATATGGAATTTACTAGACTGTGGAAACCCCAGAAAACTGCAACTGTCACCCAGAAAGCCCAGAGGACACAGAGCTCCTTATCCGAATAAATGAATTTTCCTGCAAACACGGTTAAGACCAGTTATAGAGTCTTCAGGTGAGTATTTCTCTTACTTTCCTTCCTTCTTTATACAAATTGTGAACTTCTGGAGGAAAGGTCCTAGATATTACACAGTTTTATCTATGGCATGATATCTACAACTTAATTGGAAAGCTTTAGTGTAGAATATGAAAAGTGATATGTTGTCTGCAATTTCAGGTGGCAGCCTTGATCTACAAAGCTTTTGAAGTGCCCAGTAGCACTTTTTTATTTTCCTAATATTCAACTGTAATTTTTATTTTTATAATTGTATTTTCAGTTGACACTATCTATTTTGTTGTTTGCATGTTCCTTTTAAAGTATTTTGTTATTTTTGATATTTTTATTACTTGTGTGACTTTTTGAAGCTATATAATTTTTTTATTTCTTTGAGATAAGGTCTGGCTTTGTCACTCAGGCTGGAGTGCAGTGCTGCAATCAAGGCTCATTCCAGTGTCGATCTCCTGGGCTCAAGACATCTCCCACCTCAGCCACCAGAGTAGCTGGGACTACAGGCATGTACCACCATGCCTGGCTAAAATTTATTTTTGTAGAGATGAAGTATCTCTATGCTACCCAAGTAGGTCTTAAACTCCTGAGCTCAAGCAATCTTCCTGCTTCAACCTCCCAAAATGTTGGAATTGTGAGCATGCGCCACTGTGTCTGGCCTTATACAAATTCTTAGATTTCCCAGTTTCATTTCATTTCTTTTTTTTTCTTCTTCTTGAGATGAAGTCTCACTCTGTTACCCAGGCTGAAGTGCAATGGCATGGTCTCAGCTCACTGCAGCCTCCACCTCCTGGGTTCAAGTGATTCTCCTGCCTCAGCCTCCTGAGTAGCTGGGACTACAGGTGCCTGCTACCACACCCAGCTAATTTTTGTATTTTTAGTAGAGACAGGATTTCACTCTTTTGGCCAGGCTGTTCTAGAATTCCTAAACTCATCCGCCCGCCTCAGCCTCCCAAAGTACTGGGATTACAGCCTTGAGCCACTGCACCTGGCCTTCTTTTATTTTTTTAAGAGATGAGGGTCTCACTTTGTTGCCCAGGCTGGTCTTGAACGCCTTAGCTCAAGCAGTCCTGTCTTGGCCTTCCAAAGTGTTCAGATTACAAGAGTGAGCCACCACGCACGGCCCCAGTATTATTACCCAAGTAATGGAACAGCAAGGATTAAATGACCTAGTAGGGTTGTGAGGAGAAAAACAAAATAGGAAGTGTAAAACATTTGCACATTATTTTCCTAGGGCTGCTGTAATAAACTCACAAATAAAACAATAATTTACTCTCCCACAATTCGGAAAGTCTAAAGTTTAAAATCAATATGTTTACAGAGTTGGTTCCCTCTGGGGATTCTGAGGGGAAATCACCTCCCTGACTCTCTGCTAGCTTCTGGTGACTGATTCTTCCTTTTATTTCTTCTCTGAGGATACTAGTCATTGGACTTAGGTCCAAGCCTAAACCCAGATTGATCTCTTTGGGAGATCGTCAGGTTAATTATGTCTGCAAGGATCCTCTTTGCGAAAGGTCATATTCACAGGTATCAAGGATTAGGACTTGGACTATATATTATCAGAGGCTACTCTTCAACTACAATTTGAAAAAAGTCTGGCCCATAGAAGAGCCACATAAAAACAAAAACACAACTGTATTTGCATGTCCACCGCTTCACACACATCATCCTATTAGGATTGGAAAGAGAGAATTTTTTCTTTTCTAGACCCAGATTCTGAATATTCCACATCTCTTTTCTAACGTCAGTTTTATGAGATTTCTCCTTTTTCTAAGTTAGAATACATCTTATACTTATTTATAATTATCACTTACAAAATAGTTGAACGTTTAAGACCACTTTTCATTCCTGAACCATTTGAAAGTTTTCTTCTTAAATGCAATGTGTAGAATTATTTCATTTCTTTTTTTATTTTCCTATGTGAATGTAACTTTTTCTTCTTACTCTTTTATATTCTTTATTATTTTACTATAATGATGTGTTTTATTTAGCAAGTGAGTATTTAGCCACAATTCTCCCACATTTTTACATTATCACATTTTCCCATGTTTTTTAAACATTAGATATACAATTTTTAGAAGTTAAAAGGCAATATTCTTTTGACCGTATAATATCATATTATAATTAACTTTAAGGTTATTACTTTTCTGAATATAAAAAAAAATTGAAGATTCTGGGAATCCCAAAATAGCCCTGAGGTCTGAATAAGAAAATACCTTCTGTAAACATAACAATACTCTCACCTCAAAATAAACACTATGAAATTTAAACAACTGTATCTGTACTCAATGTCTTTACAATATCCAGAAACCTATGGCATTTTTGGAAATGACAATGCTAATAGGTTTATATTCAGAAAAGAGAACTTATATTAAGAGGACCTAACTCAACACCTGAAACCCTGTGCAGGAATCTGTTCAATCCTTAAAACAGTAATAGAGTCAACCAGGCACGGTGGCTCAACGCCCATAATCCCAGCACTTTGGGAGGCCGAGGTGGGAGGGTCATAACATCAGGAGTTAGAGACCAGCTTGGCCAGCATGGTGAAACTTCATCTCTACTAAAAATACAAAAAATCGGTGTGCACCTGTAATCCCAAGCACTCAGGAGGCTGGGACAGAGAATTGCTTGAACCCAGGAGGTGGAGTTTGCAGTGAGCCCAGATCGTGCCACTCCACTCCAGCCTGGGCGACAGAGCGACACTCTGTCTCAATTAAAAAAACAGTCATACGGTCATTTTTGTTAAAAACACAGGTCCTTGGACGCCCCCAAATTCCAGGTAGAACAAAGAGAATTCCGGTACATTGGCTTTTACTGTTCATCTGAATGGGGTATAATTTTCAAATTCCTTAGGATGCCCCAAAGGCTCAAGGGGTTGCTGGCCGTATTTCTGGGCCTGTCATAGCTCTGATAGTTTTCATCAAGTATATCCATAGCTGTACAGTTCTAAACCAGCTTCTAGAACTTTTGCTCAAAAATTGGTGTTAAGGTGCCTCCATGCCTACCTCCCCCAAATTTGTAAACATCAGGCCAACACGGACCATTGCTTTAACTGAGGGATGGCTTCATTTTTTTTCCTTTACAATAGAAGGATGTAGTATTATGACAAAACAGTTTCATCAAAAACCATACTGTGTTAGCATTGATGAGAGTATCTAAAACGTAGGCAGACTTGGGAAAATACCAGAAATGTTGATTCTGAGGGTAACCTGTAGCCAAATGTGAAGGACCGTAGGCTGAATGCCTAGGGAGCTCTTCCAGGGGAAAGAATCTTCTTGGCTCTGGGCCTCTTGAGTTCCTCTGTGCAGCCAAGGCAGGTCAGAGGCAGAGAGATGGCACAGACCTGGCCAAATGAGTTCTGTATGAACTGCCTGGGTCAAGACTGCCTTTCATAAAGACCTGGGCTATGATGACTCCAGCCATGTTCTGGGTCGTGGTGGGCAGAGTGCTCATAGTGGGGTGCTCGGGTCATAGGAGACCCCACTAAGTACATTGAACAACGTGCCGTGAAAGCAGTTCCCATGTGACACTGCCCTTACTAGCAAATTTGCTTCCACATGGCAAAAATGGGAAGTACTGGGCCAGCAGCCATGAGCACAACTGCAGAAGCTGCCTGGACCTGCCCTATGGGCCAAAGGGAAAGGCTGCCCACAGGCAGGCCACTGCTAGACTGAGTCTAGAGAGGAACTGGAGAGAGTCTGCAATCCAATTAGGAATGACCCTTCCTTCAGTTGGGTCTGGCTGGTTTTCAAAATCCAGTCTTTCAGCTGAGGTCACACCAAATCTCCCCAGGAGGTCTGGCTTCCCAGTCCCACCAGAGCCCTCCATGCAGCTGTCATTTTCCCTCGACCTGCATACCTGCCAGGTAATGGCAGCTTCCACTCACCAGGTAAGTGGCCAGCTCACCTTCAGATTTGCCAAACAAATCCATGTCCTGCCTCACACTTGCTGGCTGGGAAGGCTTTTCAAAATGCAGGCATCTCTGGAGCTGTTACGTGGACACCAGAAGCATCACTGGACAAGTCCTGTGTTGGCCCCAGGGTATCCTGTGCACCAGGATAAGCCTGGAACACATTGCCCACAGGGCCCCAACGTGTCCGTTCCAGAACAGCGTGGGACCTGGGGAAATCGCCAGTTGTTTGCCGTCCTGCCATTGCTGTTCCATGCATCCCTGGAGACCCAGAGCATGGGTTGTGGTGAGGTAGTGGCTGGGCAGGACCAGAAGTGTCCATTTTTGACCTGGAAGCATCAGACACCCAAGGCTTGGGGTAGAAATGGGGGCTCCATACCATTCCCATTGCCAACTTCCCATGGCAGAAACAGGAAGGAATGTCTGGCAACCCACCAAAGGTAAGATGCCATGTCAGCACGAGCAGAAGCTTCCTGACCCAGGTTGTTTCAATGACAATTAGAGGTTCTTGGGAAGGTGGAGCCCTTTGTGGGAGCTTAGGATGGGTGTCCTAGAAGTGCCACTTAAAGGGGCCTGAAGCCTCTTAAAATCCCTGTGTTAGAGTTGCAGCTCTCCATGCAGGCTGCAGGGCAGTCACCTGCGGAGCTTTAGGATAGGCCCAGGGCTGGGATCCCTGGACCAGTGCCTTAAGAACTTTCTCAGCAGGGGTAGCTGGCTTTGAGAAACATGCTTGGGAGACCACATGGCACTGCCCAGCTGGGTTCCCAGCTGACAGAGGTGAGGGTGGAGCTCGTGGTGACTTGAGTTATGTACATGGTGACTTGAGTTATAATGCTGTGAGTTATGTATGTGTGGCAGGAAAGTTCCATAATGCCAGAGGATTTCAGACAATCCCACAGATAACCAGTGTCGGTCACATTTCTCACCTCGTCAAAGGGGATGTGGCCAATCCCAACACCTTGGCCACAAGGGTGACCTGCAGTCAACTCATATCTACAGTTTTCAAAAACTCGATGCAATTTGATCTTAAACACTGTCATCAACACACAAAACTCCCATTAGCCTGGGTGCAGCCTGCAGTGCTGTGCAGTGGGGTTTTTGGAGGGTCCAGTGTAACATCCCTGGTTGCTTGATGCGTGACAGTGCTAAGCGGAAGGGGGTAAGAAGCCTGCACCAGCCCTGGCCGTGTCCTGAGACAAACACCCTGTGTCACGACATTTGGGGTTATTAGGGTCATAGTGCAGAGCCTCCAAATAGATCTGTGGTCGTGTGTGTCCAGGTATTTAAATTAATACTGAAATAAAGTGCATACGACAGATACTCTACAACCCACATGGTCAGAGAGTCATTAGAGTTAGTAACTTCTATCTGTGTTTTCAGCTTTTGTGCCCTGCCCTTACAAATCTGATAATAATTAAAAATACAAAATTATGCAGAAAACACCCTTTATAAATTCTAATTTGATCACTGAGAAAAGTGATCTCCATATCACTTTGGAGATAAAAGTGTGAACCTGAAACTGTCACCATGAGACCTTACGGCCCAGGGTAAATCACACCCATGCCCTGACCCACCCAAGGTGCCACATCTTGTAAATTCTATGAGGTCGGCATGAGGATGAACTAAACACCAGTGCAGTCCTCAAAGGAAAAACAAAAGAAATACAAACACAAGGGACTCTTTGGAACTGAGTCTAGAAGAAGGGGGACTGCCTGGTTTACTCCAGGAGAATTTGCCGAAAACAAGTTTCCTTCCCATTCCATCCTCATCACTTATTCTAAAAATTGCCTCCTCCCCATTCCAGTAATTTGCTTATTTCTGGGCTCCTTACTCTTGTGGCTTTTTTTTTTTTTTTTTTTTAAGAATACCTGGATTTGATTTACTTAAGAGCACATATGACTTAATTTTGCATTTCTGGTAATCATTTCTTAAATTTGCCCCATTTTATCAAATGACAGGTTTTTTTGTCATATCTATTTTTAATATGTTAAAGATTTTGTATCCAGTTTATCTAAAACCCCTTGCTTAAAATGGGTTTAATGCTAACATGCTTGTCTCTGCATTGTTTTATAATTTGATGATATATGATTTTCCCCAGTATCTGACTGTATGGATAAGACTTTTAAAAACATACAATAAATTTTGATTTCTCTGTCTCAGTTGGTCATGTGGCTGAATGAGTCAATGTCTCCATCAACTCGAAAAATCTGGCATCACTTAATCTAATTAATAAGAACATCCAGCGTGCTCGTGCACCCATGAGGAGAAGAAAAGACTACAGCAACCAGCCAAGAAGGGCAGAATCCCATGATTTATGAGTGAACTCATACAGATATCATAAATATTTACTGCTAGAAACAGTATTTTAAACAAAAGGTCTTCAGGCAAGTGTATTAAAACTACCTTGGATACAAGGGGCCCTATCACTTGTAAAACTTGGCAAATTCGATAAATAATGTTTAAAATTACAAAATTACACGGAAAACACCCTTTAATAAATTGACCTTTAAAATAATCTAAATTGAGGTTCTCTAAAGGGAGCCTTTTAGACAACGTGCCTGCTATGTGTACTGATTGCTAGCGGGGCTGGTGTCAGGAGAATCGATGTGGCTCCCCCAGGCCCCTCCTGGGAGCAGCCTGGAGGGACAGGCTGGAAACGCGCTTGGCCCCAAGGTCCTGGGAGCTTCAGTGGTGCAATACGCACCGAGGACACCTCCCACTCTGCGCCCAGGTCCGCGGCCTCGCCCTGGACCCGGACCCTCGCCGGGCACCCGCGGGCCCTCACGTCGTCTTCTTCCAGGGTGGCGGGTGCCTCTCCTGCGCCTTGGCCTGGTGCTTCTTCTCAGCCTCCTTCTCGGCCGCCTCCGCCTTCCGTTTCTCCTCCTGGCCTACTTGTGAGACCGCTCGGGGCTCCGCTGGCGGCCGCTGTCCTTGGTGCTGCCCTTCTGCGCTGGTCGCTCGGGGATCCGCGGGCGGCCGCTGTCCTTGGTGCTGCCCTTCCGCGCTGGCCGCTCGGGGATCCGCAGGCGGCCGCTGTCCTTGGTGCTGCCCTTCCGCGCTGGCCGCTCGGGCAGGTAGGTGGGCGCGGGGCGCCTGGATGAGGCGGACCCGGGCGCCTACAGGCTGGGCCGCGCGCTGCTCCCCCGCAGGCGCTGCAGGCGCAGGAGGCTGGCCTTCCGCGGGGCGGGGCGGCGGGACCCGGGGACCCGGGGGGCCCCGTGCAGCCCTCGCCGCCAGGATTTCCTGCGCAGCCAGCCGCCTCTTCCTCCACGCACGGGGGGCTCTCGGGAGCATGATCCGGCACACGATGGCCACGGCGGGCTGTTAGAGGTTCGTGGTCATCTTTACCACGTGGTCCAGGGCGCCCTAGTGCTCCGGGGTCGGCACGGAGCGCGGCGTCAGCGCGGACAGCATGCAGTCCTGGAGCCTCCGCAGACAGTTCTTGGAGCCCAGGGGCTTCCGCGTTGTCTCCGGGGAGGAGGGAGCTCGGTCGGCACTTTTCCCGGAACCGATCAGGGCAGGGGCGCTCTTGTGCCCCACTCCTGCCACGGTGTCCCACCGCGGGGTCCCTCGCGTGGACATGCGCCCTACTATCATCGGGTCTCAGATGCGATCCGTTTGACCCTGCATGGCGGCTTTCATCAGGGCGCTGAACCGCAACGTCCCTCCTTTCAAACACACTTCAGTGAGCAGTGGGTGATGACAGGGTGCCCTGATTGGGTCCGAGCATCCTCTTCAGTAAAACAGCACAGGAAAGTCATGAACAGACTCTGGGCTGCTTTCTTCATTTTCACTTTAATTCCGCGAGGCCTCTGTGCCCGTCTGACCACGTCTCTCCCGGGGTCTGAGGCTCTGCTGCTCTTCAATGTCCACTGAGAGGGGGTCCTGGCCGTCTTCAGGCATGAAAACCTCCAAGCCCGCCGTCCTCACCGTGGGGTCCCTGGGCCAGGGCATCAGTCTCACTGGGAAATCTGGGGATCTGTTCATTCTTGGGCCCCACCCCAGGCCTATTCAAAGACTCCAGGGGCGGGGCCTGGGAGCCTGTGTTTCCACCAGATCTGGGTTAAAGTTCAGATGAAACAGCCCAGGCGATGCTGACGCGGGAAGCGAAAGGTTGAGAGCCAGTGTCTAATGCACCTGTGCCCAGGGGGCGGGGCAGCCCCTGCCTGCGCAGCTGTAATAAGGGTTGTGTTCCCCTTGCTGTTCTGCGGTTGACGTCAACGTGGAGCAACCTAGATAAGGCCACCACGGAATCCACAAAGCTGTGGTAGCAGGCCACAATAAGGCCGATCTGGCCACTGTGATCAGTCTCCTGCGCCTCCTCGATGCTCACCCCGCGGCACCAGCATCCACAGCAGCACCCCCACCTCCGGGACGCCCTCCAGGAGGCTCTCGGCGCTCTCCACACCCTGCTCCTTCTTGTCCTGGAAAAAGAAGAAAGAGTCATCCAAGGCAATGCTGCTGCCGGCATAGGGCCGATTCCAGAAGTCCTGGAACTCTTCTTAGCCAGCGCTGTCCTCGACTTTCGCGCCCTGAGGTGGGGATGGCGTTGGCGTCCGGAGGTGGAGTCATGCAGCGCCTCCTGCCACCCTCTGGCTGGGTCCAGTTCAGCAGCACCATGCAGGCGGGGAGCCGGGGGCAGGCAGGGAGAGTGTCTCACTGCAATCTTTTCTCCCGGGTTCAAGTGATTCTTCTGCTTCAGCCTCCTTAGTAGCTGGGATTGCAGGCATTTGCCCCCATGCCTCGCTAATTTTTGTATTTTAAGTAGAGACAAAGTTTTACCATGTTGGCCAGGTAAGTCTTGAACTCCTGACCTCAATTCATCTGCCTTCCTAGGCCTCCCAAAATGCTGGTATTACAAAAACAGCAACTAAATCCTGGAATAATGACTGGGAACTTGCCTAGAGTCTGCAATGTTTATACTCCTTATAACAAAGCAGAAAGCCTTCCTCAGAATTATCTGGGCTGTCATCACTCATTGTCCAGGCCTATTAACAGACTCCTGCAACCCAGTGCTGTGAGTCTCAAATGTGCTTCTCCAATAATGCAGTAGAAGGCCTGAGATTCCACGTAATAGTATCCTTAAGTCCCTGGATATTTTTAAGGTTCAAGAATGTATAAATCCTATCAACTTTATGTTTTCTAAAATCTCAGATTATGTGACGCATTTGGACAAATAAAGTTCAATGGTGATATCCACCACTGAGAGAAAATCAGTCTAAAAATTATAATCTTAAAATCCAGAATGAGAAAAAAAATGTTTTTCTTAGAGCCTCCTTGTAACTGTCTGATTTTCCTGTAGATATGAGAACTAGAGGACAAGCTCTGCCTGATGTAACTGGCCTAGACATATGTAAATGTATTAATTGTAGAAGAAAGAATTATGCCTTTCAGGTAAAATGGCTACATAAAAGATTGAGTTGCTGTTTTTGAGACAAGTTCTCACTCTGTCACCCAGGTTAAAGTGCAATGGCACGGAGCTCACTGCAGTCTCCAACTCCTGGACTCCAGCAATCCTCCCAACTCAGTCTCCTGAGGAGCTGGGACAACAGGTGCACACCACCCTGCAAGGCTAATTTTTATTTTTGGTAGAGATAAGGTCTCACTATGATGCCCATACTGATCTCAAACTCCTGGCCTCAGGTGGTTTTTCATCCTTGGCTTCCCACAGCACTGGGATTATAAGTATGGTCACTGTACCCGGCCTCGGATTACATTTTTTCATACACATAGCTTTCCAATTAAAAATATTTTGCTAGAATTCTCTTAATTCAGCAAAGCAATGTTATTACTAACCCAGTCTTCACTTAATTTCAGCTTTCATACAAGAACAAAATTACCTTTACTTTTTAATTTGTGTTTTATTTTATATTTTCAAAGTGGACAATATGGTGTTTGAGATACATTTACATAATGAAATGATTGCTATAATGAGACAGATTAACCAATCTGTTATATCACTTTGCTGTGTTTTTTTTTTTTATGATAACAGCACAATCTAGTCCCTCAGAATATTTCCCAATACAATATGAGATTATTAAAAATACCTACAGGTTGTACATCAGATTCATTTATTCTACATTGCTGCACCTTTACAAATTTTGCCCTTCATCTACCAATTTTCTTCCCATCACTCTAACCAATGTAATAACCTTTCTACTCTCTGTTCTTTATGTATTCAATTTTTAAAATAGATTTCAAATATGAGGGAGACCATAAATAATTTTTCTCTGTGTGTCTGTCTTATTTCACTTAGGAAAACTGCCATTTTCATGTCTCCTAAATTTAGTACAGAAATAGAGTGCTAGTCAAGAATGTGTCTCAGTTTTGCTAGATTATTTTTTTCAGATTATTCTGTCAATTATTTTCTTGTACTATAGAAGAATCAAAATTCTTGAATTAAAAAAATCTGTAACCAGGATATTGATAAATAACTTCTTTTAGGCATAAAAAAACAAGAAGTTCAAGATTTCTGGATTAATGATTGACAATGGTCTTAGTGGTCACTCTTTGATTTATTTTAATTGTAAATCTTGGTGATAGTCTAACATAAATTCTGAATGGTGAAGAAAAGAAATAAATTATGTATCTCTAGGAGCATCAGTAGAATAAATTCTCTTGGTTAAATGGCAAAGAAAATATGCTAAAGAGATACAGAAATTTCTTCATCTTCCAAAATCAGAGTCAAATGCTAAATGATTGTAAAGTCCTCAATTCTGTCTTTCTGTAAAAGTAAATCTGAGCTAAATTAGAAGAATGTCAGGAATAATTTTTTTCCTGAAAACTGGGAACAAATAAGATAACTAAATTAGGAGGCATTGACTGTTTCATAGAGAAGTTTTAGCATCAACAGAAAAGCTCAGGAAACTTAGGTGAAAATCAGAAAGGAGTGTTGGGTTGAAGTTCTAAGGGGAATAATTTCATCTCCCAATCACTTGGAAAAAAGCAGCAAGTGCAAAAGAAGCAGTGATCAGCTTTCTCCCTGCTAACTCCTAATGTCCTGCATGAAATATGTGGAGGGAGAAGAGAGACAGTTAGTATAGAATCTGTATGGTGTGGAGTGAAAGAATCAGAGACCTTTTCTGATAAGTATTTTCAAAATTTGGAGAATTATTCCTATCTAAATGGTCTACTTAAGGGACTAAAATACACGTAAGCTGTTTCCTGCCACCTAACCCTCAGCTAGCCAGGCTCCGACAGGAAAGCACTGGACACCTTGACAGTCACAAAAAGCAGGGTTAACTCATTCTTGGATACCAAGACCTGGTGCTGATCTTCAGCAACACCTTATCTGTTTTGTTGAGGTCCTGCTTTGTCTCACTGAACCAATCTCTTGGGTCATTTTCTGTTGTGTCAGCCATTTAATTTTTTTTCTGAACTAAATGATAAATACAAATATCTTTTGTGTGTAGACAACATTCCCAGATATACCTCACAACTTCGTGCGCCACATGTCTAATTTTGAAACTACTAGATGGGAACAAAAGTATTCTGAAAAACACCAGGTCATTTCCTTAAAGCCAAATACTCTTGTCCCTCCTACTTTTCTTTCAGGTTTTCTGTGCATGGGACATGGCATAAATGGCAGTTTCTTCCACACAGAGATGAAATTCAGTTGTTGAAGATGTCAGTCTTCTTGACCAACTCCTATATTGCTCCAAACAACTAAGAGAAATGCACCCTTTCAATCATTTCAAATTTGAGGTCTTTGTTAGAGCAGACAAGCGCTAACACAGGTGCCCTAGGAGGCATAGCTATGACAGTCTAGTACACAATTTTCCATTCTATATCTGGATTCTTATTTGAAATGTAAATTAATTTTGTTCTTTCTACTGCATAAAGAGGTTTATACCACTTTATGCTTAGTAAGTAATTAAATGTATATGTCAGTTTAAATAATGACAGTGTCTATTATTTTAAGTCCTGTTCCTGTTCCCCTCATTTTATATAGGAAACTTCATCTTTCACTAGTTTTATTTAAAACCCTAAGACAATTAAAATCAACCTTATAGAAAAAAATTACGCTATAATTATTTTAAACCCTAATATAATCTTTGACTATAAATCTAAAAATCGATCTATTTGTTATCTTTTGATAGCTATTCATTAGCATGTTCTATCCTATTTTGTTACTTACGTTTTGGAAAAGTTTCCTAATGTTAGAAAAATGTTTGTACATATTAACATCCCTACTTATTTATCCATTTATTCATCTTGTTTATTGTGTATTCTAAAAATTGCATTGGTAATATGTTAGCAAAGAAGGCAAATACTGCATTTGCCCGCTTGAAATTTTCAATCTGGTAGTAATAAGTTTTCTGATATAATATACTCAGAGAAAATGAAATAGCACAGTGACCCAGCACTGAAAAACTATTGTATGAGCTGAAATGTGATTAATAATTAGGATGATAAGAAGTAATAAAGTCTGTGAGATCAACTTAATTTGGTCAGATGTAAAAAGAAAATAAGCCCTCTTCTTTATTCTTTGTAAGATAAGATATCCACCACTTTATTTTCCGACCCCAGACTGGTTCAAATATACAAGTAAGGCAAATGGCTTACAGTGTGTACAAACTTTGAAAACATACTTTGAAGAAATATCAGATTCAAAAAACCCTCATATGGCATGATTTTATTTACCTGAATGCACAAAATAAAAATAGATTAAGTGTTGTGAAGAAATGGGGGAGGGCGAATGGAGAATAAATGTTAATGGTTATTGGGATTCTTCTGGAAGTGATAAAAATGCCCAGGAAGCAGGTAGTTCTGATGGCTGCACAAGTGTGATATGCTAACAACCTCTGAATTAAATACATTAGAGCAGGACTTTCACGGTAAGTGAATGGAGCTCAACAAGCCTGTTACAACAAAAAAAGAGCTATAGTTGATGTTCTAGTAAACATTACACAATAATTTACTAAAATAATTAGCAAAGGTATACAATCAAGGTGGTTATTTCATTTATAACCATAAAGTAATTACATTCCATGAAGTTACAATGAGCTCACAGGCTCTCACACATAGACCTCTTTCCTCAGATAAGGTCTCAGGACACTATTTGCCTCATTTGTGGGAGGTCACAATAAATCTTCATGAAATCAAATTTTCATGTGAAACCAAAACAAAAGAAAGGCCTCAGAAGGAAAGAGAAGGAGGAAGGAGGAAAACCATAGATAAGAGAAGCTTTATAAACATCAAAGAAACAGCTCCATTCTCATAATCCAGAAACACCCCCACTCGACTCCGAGACCTTTGCACGTAATGAATTATAGGTGGAGAGTTGGCAGAGAGACTATAGTGACTGCTGCTCTTTGAGGAAATTTTAAAAAACCTTTCATCAGAATCAATAGTAATATTGGTATCTGCTGTCCTGGAATCATTACAGACTTCCAAATTCAGTTGGAGGAGACGGTCACATCCACTTCCCAGTAATGCCTGCAGGAGGAGAATGCTTGAGCTTCCCACGGGCAAAGCTCTCCACTCCCGGGGGATCCATGGCTGCACTGCGATGGTCATCTCCAAATGTCACTTGTCTCACGTCCTCAGAAAGGCTTATAGAGAAAGGAACCATTTCTGTACTCAGAGCATTACCCACTTCCAAGGAAAAAATACTGCCAAGCACTCAGTGAGTGCTGAGGGGCAGGGGCTCTGTGGTCCATGTATTCACTTCATCTGATCTTCTTCAAAGAAAATACAAATGAAGCCACAAGAATTCAGCCCCAAGCATCCATGAAGATGAAATGTTACTACAACTCCACAGCACATATAATTATGTATTATACTTTAAATAATAGAGAACAATATGACCACATCACTGGGTGAAGTAATGATTTCATGTCTATCTCTGCATAGTTTGTTTCAGGATATATCTAAAATGTTTTTTTTCTTTATTAGAAAAATCTTGTATTATTTGTCTTTAAGATCATCAATAGGTAAACATCACTGTGTTGTGATGTATTCATTGGAATGTAAATTATTAAATATTTGGTATAAATTAACACATGTAAAATTTAGAAGTTTCTGAAAAGAATATTCTGGTTTTACATTATCTGTTTAGCCCCTGATTCAATCTACTGTGGGTTACTGCCCTCTGCTACATAGACCTGCTCTCTAGAATGGGCCTAACGTGGCTAGGCCACGTTCATGATCCCTCACCTTTCAGTGGTTACGAGATGTATCTGATGGCATCAGAATTGTCCTGATTATGAATATTTTAGTCATTTTCTATGTTGATCAAAACTTTCTGATTTTATAAATAATAAAGGCCACTTGTAGAATGCATACAAATGCACATAGAATAGAACCACTTAAAAGCCAGTATGCCAAATCTAAGCCTTCAAAATTGAATTATAATAAATAACACAAAAAACTGATGCCACCATGAGAACTAGTGTCTTCATAACTATATGACCTGAATATTCTTTGTCTTCTGATTCTGGAGATACAATATGTATCTCGTTTTATATTTTCTTCAAATTGTAAGTCAGGAAATTGAGTTTTTATCTATTGTAATATTACTATGCAGGTAGGGAAGATGCAGATGTTTTAGAAAACTCTGTATTACCTACATGTCAGAAATAATAAAACGTAAATGGGAAAAGTGTCAACCAAGGGACCTAATAAAGAAGAAGATGAGGCTGGACTGCCAAGCAGGGGGCTCTTACATCTGAGTTTGCTGAGCATGTCCATGACTCTAGTTATGCTCCATGAAATGAGCTCTGGGTTCACCAGCTGGGGCTTTAGCATCTGTGCCAAATCAGTCCTGNGGCAAAGCTCTCCACTCCCGGGGGATCCATGGCTGCACTGCGATGGTCATCTCCAAATGTCACTTGTCTCACGTCCTCAGAAAGGCTTATAGAGCGAGGAACCATTTCTGTACTCAGAGCATTACCCACTGCCAAGGAAAAAATACTGCCAAGCACTCAGTGAGTGCTGAGGGGCAGGGGCTCTGTGGTCCATGTATTCACTTCATCTGATCTTCTTCAAAGAAAATACAAATAAAAGAAGCCACAAGAATTCAGCCCCAAGCATCCATGAAGATGAAATGTTACTACAACTCCACAGCACATACAATTATGTATTATACTTTAAATAATAGAGAAAAATATGACCACATCACTGGGTGAAGTAATGATTTCATGTCTATCTCTGCATAGTTTGTTTCAGGACATATCTAAAATGTTTTTTTTTCTTTAGTAGAAAAATCTTGTATTATATAAGATCATCAATAAGTAAATATCACTGTGTTGTGATGTATTCATTGGAAAGTAAATTATTAAATATTTGGTATAAATTAACACATGTAAAATTTAGAAGTTTCTGAAAAGAATATTCTGGTTTTACGTTATCTGTTTAGCCCCTGATTTAATCTACTCCAGGTTCTTGCCCTTTGCTACCTAGACATGCTCTCTAGAATGGGCCTAACATGGTTAGGCCATGTTCACAATCCCTCACCTTTCAGTGGTTATGAGATGTATCTGATGGCATCAGAATTGTCCTGATTATGGATATTTTAGTCCTTTTCTATGTTGATCAAAACTTTCTGATTTTATATATAATAAAGGTCACTTGTAGAATACATATAAATGCACATAGAATAGAACCACTTAAAAGCCATTATGCCAAATCTATGCCATCAAAATTGAATTATAATGAATAAACATGAAATACTGATTCCACTGTGAGAACTAGTGTCTTCATAACTATATGACCTAAATTTTCTTTGTCGTCTGATTCTGCAGATACAGTATATATCTTGTTTTACATTTTCTTCAAACTGTAAGTCAGGAAATTGAGTTTTTATCTATTGTATTATTACTATGCAGGCATGGAAGATGCAGATGTTTTAGAAAACTCTGTATTACCTACATGTCAGAAATAATAAAACTTAAATGGGAAAAGCCTCAACCAAGGGACCTAATAAGGAAGAAGATGAGTCTGGACTGCCAAGCAGCAGGCTCTTACCTCTGAATCTGTTGAGAATATCTAGGACTCCAATTATGCCCCATGAAGTGAGCCCTGGGTTCACCAGCTGGGGCTTTTGCATCTGTGCCAAATCAGTCCTGCAAAAAAACAATGGCCTCAGTTACACTTCCAGGCCCAGAGCTAATCACACAGTTGTACAAAGATATCATATTTTCATACAAGATGTTTCCTCAGAATTCTGCATGTTTTGGTTAACTGGGTATACATTTTATTTCATTCTCTTGGGAACAGAAGGATGTTACGTTTACTAAATTTTACTTGCATAAAAACTCAATTTCTCCAGACATATTCTTCTCAGACATTACATAACTTCTAAAGGCATCAAAAGTCATTGCTCCCTCTGCCCATCACACCCCCTGAGAAAATACAGAAATCCTGGCAATATTTCAAAGAGCAGAAAACTCAGACCAAAACATTTGGGACTTCAGCCTTTAGTTGTCACTAATGCTAGTCGGTGTCTAACAGAGAATGTTCCCTGAGACAAAGGACTTAATCTTTTGTGCAAAACAAAGGAGTCTGATTCCAGCCTGAGAGCCCTGCTGCTGAGGGTCCTGAGGCAACCATCTTCCTGAGGTCTTTCTTACAACTGTGTGTCTTGTGATGGAGCAGGTCCAGGTCATTGAAGCTTTGGGGAACAAACCTCCCTCCTCAGCCCATCCTTAGGGCATCTCCCTCCTACCTCTGTCTTTTTTACCTCCCACCCCTCTAGAGTAGAAGGAACTGCTATGATTTCTCAGAATAATTTTTTAGAAAGGTCTGTGGGTTAGGGCTGGACAGGATGGATGAATTGGGAAGAACAAACTTCAGAATGGAAAATGGTTTTTAAGTATATTTGAATTCATACAAATTTTAAGATGAAAACTTTCCAGACCAAGAAGAAAAAGACCTCAGGGCCTCTTTTGAAACAAAATCAAAAATAGCCACTGAGGATGATGTTAGTAGCTCAAATGTATACACACACTTCATTAACAAGAGAATGCCCTGTTCAGAAATAACGTTATTTTAGTGCAAACTCACCTTGCCAAAGCATTTCCCACATCCTGCAAAGAAATAAAAGATAATGTTAATTATGAAAGTATTTTCCTTCTGCATAACTTCCCATACTCTTGTTTCTTTTTGTTTCAGTGTTTTAATAATGTATATTTTCTTATTCCCCTCTAAGGAATCATTCCAGGTTACGTTAGTAATGGAACCTCAACTAAACCATGAAACACTTCATTGGCGGACATTAAGAACAAAGGAGCTCAGCAAGAGATTGTGGAGTGAAGCAAGGATACCTGGGTTTCCAGGGTCATTAGTTTCCTAATCTTATTCCCAAGGAAAGGTCTGACCTTTTAAAACACATGACAGCTATTAAAACAAAGCAGAGAACCATATGAGAAACAGAGTACACTGACACTGATGAACAACTTTTACAAACCTTGCCCACGCAAGGGGAAAAGCCTCAAATGTCTTCAGTAAATCACTGTTGTATGGGACCTCAGAGAGTGGGGAGGAGCTAGGGCACATAAATGGAATATTAGTAATATTCCCCTGGCCTGGGGTTCTGCTGACTTTGGATAGCCTCTCTGTGTGGTTAGTACTCCTAATTTGATTGAAGAGAATATTTTCCTATGTTACATACCATAATGCAAAAACTTCCCAAAGATTACCAAAGCATGCAGTAATAAATGACTGGACAAATGTAATGATGGGTGTCAGACAGCAGGTGTTACTTAGCTGACAGTAGTGACCTATGCAGGTGATATTCCATGTCCTGGCAGCATTGTCCAGCAAAGGCTTCCTGTCTCTGAGATGGACCCTCCCTCCTCACCTGGGGCAGCTCCACGCCAGACATGTGGCTCAGCTCCCACAGCTCTCTGTACATGTCTTTCATCTTTTCTAAATCCTGAGTCATTCTCACTTGACTGTTTGGAAGTTGTTGGAAAAGCGCTTCTTCTTCTCTGTCCAGTGCCTGTAGATGAAGTTGCTCTTCCTCTTCAAGAAATTGATGCATCTTTTGATCTTGAATATTGATTATTACCTTCCTTAAATCCACCTAGTCCTGCAGAGACATTTGGTTAAAAGGATTACATGTTGTCACTCTCAACAGAAAACTGCAATAATTATATTCTGGGTGTAATCAAGCAATTTGATAAATTTTCTGCCTCTTGCAAAGTCTTCAATATTTGCTATTTCTTTTGTCATTTAAAAAAAAAGTTCCCATTCTCTTTCCAAGTTTAAATCAAAACCTATATAAAGACTCCTAGTTTATCTCTCTGTGACGCTTCTTCACCAGATCAGTTATTTCCCCTATTAATCTTATGCCTTTTAGGTTTTTTCCATGCCTGGTTTGCCTAAATGTTAAAAAAAAATTTAGCCATACACCATATTATGCGTATGTTTTTTTTTTTTACTATATTTTTCCTCTGTATACTATTCTGTTTCTTTCCTCTTCCTCACACCCCACCTTAGTATAATGTTGTCTCATTTCTAGTGTCTGAAAAGGTTTATACCAACCTTCAAATTTGAACTAGGATACATAATAGGCCATTTATCCAACATATTAAAATTACTTGGGTAGCTTGTGTGGGCTTCTCTATTTGTGATTCCTATTATATCAATTGAAATCATTACGTTTTTATGGGATGCATTCACTATCTTTTAGGTGGTAGTCTGAATTTAGCTAAAAATTATAAGCCAACATTGTGTTTATTTGCATAAAAACAAAAGGAAACATTTTCATTCTTACCACTATCAAATGAGTGTTGCTAGTTTCCTGATTTAGATCGCTTTGTGTTTCTTGATTGATTTTCCATAAATAGTCCATTTCCTTTGTGAGTTTATCCTGCAAAATAAATAAGAAGCTTAGCAATAATGAAGACAGTATAGATTTCATCCTGTTACCAATAAATAAAAGGCTGTAGTTGAAAGAATCATGAATTTAAGTTAGAGTGGAGTGGTCAGATTTTTCCATGTTAAACAAATTTCGTCCTAATAATTTGGAAGCTAAAAGTGATAGAAACATAACAGAGAGTTTTAAGGGACCCTTCAGATAATAACATCAATTTTCTGAGAAACTGGCTTTGAAAAGTGTTTTGCTGTTGATCACCTCCCACACAGATCCATTCACACATTTGAACAATGTATCTAAGGAAACCTGCTTTAGTGAAGGCTCAACACAGCTTTGATTAGAGTGTCAAATTAGCGACATCGAAAGGACACATTTCTGCCTTATGATTGACGTGGAATAATCACCACCTCCACCATCTGCATTCCCATCACCATCATCATAGGCTCTCATCTTTGTGATTTAGGATTCTGTAGATTTCAAACTGCCTTAGAGGCATCACGTACCCTCCTTTCCTCGGCAGCCCATCCTATTGGGCTGTGGCTGTGAGCCATGGGCTCTGGTGACTCAGAGCTGGGCCCACAGAGCAATCTCCTGTTAGCCTCACCGAAGAGCTCCTTAGTCTCCTCATGTCGCACACAGAGCTTGTCTGAGCTGTGGATGTTTCTCTGAGGTCTGGGCTGTCTGGCAAGGAAAGCCAGCTTTTTGAGGGCCACATTGGTTTTGAAGTCGGACTTCTCTGAGCTCTCTCTGCATGCAGGGCAGTGCAGTGGTGCTCTGCCTTCTTCCCAGCAGAGGCAGAGGCAGGGCCTGCAAAAGTTGTGCCCACAGGCTATGGTGACCCAGTCTATGAAGCAGGTCATGCATATGGTGTAGGTGACCTCATTCTGGAAGGCCTGCAGGCTGCTGAATCCAGGTTTCTGAAAATTAAAAAAAAAATTCTGAGAATTTCTCTCTCTTATTTTATTTGTATTTTCCCCTATGATAGGGGGAAAAAAAGGCTGGTAGACAATTTTCCCTGTCTACTTGAGTTCTGTCCAATCTATCCCACAATTTAGCTCCAGTACAAACTGAGACATAGTAAATTAGCCAACATACTGAATTCATGAAGTTTTTCCTCAGTAGCCATTAGAGATTGGGTCCAGGGCTCCCTGAGATACCAAAATCCTAAGATGTTCAATCTCTTTTTAGAAAATGATGTAAGATTTGCATGTAACCTGTCTACCCTCCTGAATACTTTATTTCTAGATGACTTTGAATACCTAACACAATGTAAATGCTATATAAATATTTGTAATGCCATACTGTTTAGGAACAGCAAGAAGATTGTTAAAAATATGTACATGTTTTACTGGGTGCAGTCGCTCAAGCCTCTAATCCCAGCACTTTGGAAGGCTGAGGATGGCAGATCACGAGGTCAGCAGATCGAGACCATCCTAGCTAACATGGTGAAGCCCAGTCTCTAATTTTTAATTTTAGTAGAGACTGGGTTTCACCATGTTAGCTAGGATGGTCTCAATCTACTGACCTCGTGATCCACCAACCTCCAGTAGTCCCAGCTACTCTGGAGGCTGAAGCAGGAGAATCTCTTCAACCCAGGAGGCAGAGGTTGCAGTGAGCCAAGATCTGACCACTGCATTCCAGCATGAGCAAGAGAGCAAGACTGCCTCAACAACAACAAAAAAATGAATATTCAGTACAGCTGCTTTTTCCTCCTGCAGATATTTTTTATCTGAGATTAGTTGAATCCATGGGTATAAAACCCATAGATGTGAAGATTCAACTGTGATTCAAATGGGAAAATGAGACGAAAGTCCTCATGGTATTATTGTTAAACAAGCAGTGCTCTCAATCATTCCCAATTACTTAGACAAGCTTAAATCCTGGGAAGAGGGTAAACGTTGGGATGATTTCTGAGTCGCTTATATAAGCTGACTAATGAAGAAGCACATTCTGACTCTCTTCCTGTCTCTGTCATTCTATCTCTCTCAATGATTCCATGATGATAATATATGAAAGACACTTAGTATCTACGCTATTATTCTACACTCCCTTCCTCCAAATTCACTTATAAAGTTATCTTAGACAATTATAAATGCAGTAGGTTTTATCTAAGATTGATTAATCAATCAAAGTGGACTTCAACTGTAAACTCTAAAATTATCAAAATATCAAAACTCTCCCTTTCAATAAATTGAATGTAAATAATGTCTATTAATTTAGAAAAGTTGTTTCCATAGTCAATTCAGATGATCAGAGAGAACACTTTCACATTCTGAAATAGTATTTAAACTATAAGGGCAAGAATTAATCAACAACTGATCGATTATCTTTTAAAATAACAAAAAAGTGAAGACAAGCTTTCGGTTTTCTGCTCTAAACTAGAAAATCCAGAAATGCAGTTAATGGAAGCATGGTCACAAATTCACCTTTCCCTGTAGTGATTTGTAAGCCTCAGTCTCTTGGGACCCCTTACCAG
This sequence comes from Cebus imitator, assembly GCF_001604975.1. Taxonomy (NCBI): domain Eukaryota; kingdom Metazoa; phylum Chordata; class Mammalia; order Primates; family Cebidae; genus Cebus; species Cebus imitator. The sequence continues at coordinate 45,289 of NW_016108250.1, forward strand.
TTGGTTAGACCTATTTTCTTTCTCTCTTTCTTTTCTTTTCTTTCTTTTCCTTTTTCTTCTTTTCTTTTCTTTCTTTCTTGTTTCTTTCTTTCTTCTTTCGTTCTTTCTTTCCTTTTTTCTTTCCTTCTTTCTTTCTCTCTTTCTCTTTCTTTCTTCTTTCCTTCTTTCCATCTTTCTTTCTTTTCTTGTTGTAAACTTACTAAAACCTCCAACGTTCAGATTCAAGCAATTCTCCTGCCTCAGCCTCCCAAGCAGCTGGTATTACAGGCACCCACCACCACACCAGGATATTTTTTTCAAGTTTTCAGTAGAGACGGTTTTTCCCTATGTTGGCCAGGCTAGTTTCTAACTCCTGACCTCAAGAGATCTCCCAACCTCGGCCTTCTAAAGTGCTAGGATTACAAGCATGGGCCTGTGCACTAGGCTGGTTAGATCTATTTTCAACAGCTTTCCAGTGTAGTCTGCAAACTGAAAATTGTAAAGAGGCAGCAAATAGGATCTTTGCAACATGAATTTTCAAAGCAATTCTACATTTTTAACTTGTACTGTGGTGTACATTATAACCATTACTACATGCCCATATTTTAGTGAACATTTTAGGTATTTGATGGGTTCTATCACTGCATGAAACCATGGAAAGGTATCTTTTCACACCTAAAAAAATCTAACAATACAGAAAATAGTCACATAAAAAATATCAAATAGCAAGGGAACACAAATCATATGTTACAAATGAAAGATACTTTATCTTGATTTGACTAGGACAGCTACTTGTTTGCTAAGAAAACATCCAAGCATGCTGCCAGGTAAATTTAAAGTATTTTTAAGAGAAAAAGTAAGCATGATGGGTTTACCGTAAATTTGATACTCACAAGACTACTGTGAATGGTCTTTCTAGAAGCTCTGTCGATATCCAGATTAGAAGTAACTTCTGGCACTCCAAAGTCCAACAGCCACAAATCCAGTGGGTCCTCACTGAAGGAGAGGTGTGTGGACAAGCATCCTTTTATAGTGTATAGGCCCACGCAAGACCACACCCACTTCCTGAAACTGATTGGATTGCACAGGAAGGGGTAAATTGCCTGATTAGATTATAGAGTATAGAAAGCCACATTTGGGGGCTCTAAGGTCAATAGACAAGTTTGGGATCAGATGCAAGAAAGTTGACTTAAGCACAGGTTTTCAAAGAAATATTTTATGTAAAGCAATTATTTCATTAAATATGTTTTTATTTTTCACATGCTAACTTTTATTTTTGGGGACAGTGTCTCACTCTGTTGCTCTGGTTGGAGTGCAATGGCTCAATCTCGGCACACTGCAACCTCTGCCTACCTGATTCAAGTGATTCACCAGCTTCAGCCTCCCAAGTGGCCGAGATTATAGGAGCCCGCCATTATGCCCAGCTAATTTATGTACTTTTGGAGAGACAGGATTTCACCATGTTGGCCAGGCTGGTCTGGAACTCCTAACTTCAGGTGATCCTCCCAACTTGGCCTCCCAAAGTGCTGGGATTACAGGTGTGAGGAACCATGCTAACTTTTACAATTTTGTTTCTTACGCTGAGTTTTAAAATTGTAATTGCTTAAGTGCCTAGCCATTATTTATCAGAATATGTCCAAAGATAAAACATTAACTGAGATTACTAACACATCTGAACTGACTCTCTTGTTTAAAAAAGTGTTGGAGGAACTCAGTTGTTCCGTATAATTTTATATATAATGCTTAGTGGATTTAGTTTTATCAATCTTTTTTCTTATTTTTACTATTTTATGACCATTTCATAATGATTGTTTTATATAAAAATAAAATATTTTTCAATTCATACACCTTTTTGAATAATTTTAAAACAGACACTTTACATATATATGTACATAAGTATCAATAACAATGTATATATCCATATTTTTAAAATTATATATTATTTACACAATAATAATTGTTATTATTATTACCTTTTTTTTGAAATGGATTCTCCCTCTGTCACCCAGGCTGGAGTGCAATGGCATGATCTCAGCTCACTGCAACCTCTGTCTCCCAGGTTCAAGCAATTCTAATGCCTCAGACTACAAACTGTCTGAGATTACAGGTGTCTGCCACCATGCCTGGCTAATTTTTGTATTTTAAGTAGAGATGAGGTTTCACCATGTTGGCCAGGCTGGTCTCAAACTGCTGACCTCAGGTGATCTATCTACCTCCGCCTCCCAAAGTGCTGGAATTTCAGGTGTTAGTCAAGGTGCCTGGCTGCTATTTATACAATAATTATATGAATAATTATCTTTAATAGTGTATAAAAGATATTTTTAACATAGTTGTCATGCTAACAGATTTTGTTGTGATTTACCATGATTTAATAAATCATCAATGTTTACACATAGTTGTATTAATAAATTATTTAATGCTTGGGGATTTAGCTCATCTCTATAAACCTAAAACTAACAAACTTTGCTAGAAATTAAAAAAGTAAAAATCTAAACAAAAGTCACCATTTACATATTAACAGACATTAAAACAATTAAAAACTTAATAAAAGCCAGCATATCCTAGAAGAAGACTGAGTGGCTGTCTTTTTAATCAATCTATGGCATTGCAAATTAGTATGTTATCTGGTGTCATTTGATCAGCATTATGCTTCAAAAAATAGATCTAAAAAAGATAAGAAAAGGTAATCATAGATACATATATGCAGAGTTTTCCAGAAATGTTGTTCTTTGAAAACTGCTTCAAACACTTTTTAAAATGTCGTATATTATCTACCTAAGTGTAGAGAAGAAAGACTTTTTAGTATTCTCACTTTTCAGTAAAAATTCAATGCTATGTTGTGTAGAATGCCCTGTATTAGACAGAAATAAACAATAACCAACTTATGAGATGCATAAAAAAGAATGAACAGTAGTTGCAATACCATTTATTATGCTACAACTATGTCACCATGCAGAATAGGTAAGAGAGAAAAAGTGGTATTTATTACCTAACAAAAAATACTGTCATTCAAGTGAAAACATCAGACATTTATTAATTATGAATTACATGCCAAAAAGTGTTCTAAGTGATTTACATGTTCTAGCTTACTTAATTCTCACAGCAACTTCATGAAATAAATAACATTTTCTACTCATTTAAAGAATAAGAAACCTAAGTACAGGAAATTTTAATAATTTGCCCATAGTTATACTCAAATTAAGTAGGGTTTGAACCCAGGAAGTCTGTCTCTGAAAAATGTTTTCATATCAGTGACATTAAATATGTTGCCAAAGTATGCTCCTAAGCCATCAAACTGCATACAATATTTTGGGGGAAATACTTCTTGCGTACTGGCAGAATTGACTGCAAGTTAGCAAAGCTTTCAAGTGTTGTGAAGGTTTTGGTGCATTTTATAGAATAATAATATTCACCTTGTCCCACATCTATAATACTGTCCCACTCTCTATCAATGACATCACAAAAATCCTGTTGGCATGCTCGGCCAAATCCCATAACAAAGGCATAGTACAATTCCTACAGTGCAGTGCAGCTCTTCTGTTCAAAGCACAGAATGTTCCAGAGGGTCTCACATGTGCGTTTCTCTGATTACTCACAAAAGGAATGTCTACTATGGACTCTCCATACGCGTAGGGATTGGAGCCAAAATAGTAACAAACCTTCACGTTCTGCACATGAGTCCCGAAAATTAAAGTAAATTTAAAAAAAATCAAAACTCAGATCTTAAGGAGCTCATGGTCTAGTAGGTGATACAAAGGAAGGGACAGTCATCCTGAAAGTCTTCCTAATAGAATTAACACCTATGCTGAAATCCAAAGGACGAGGGTAGTCTTATCTTTTCTGAGGGTAAAGTCTACATGCCAGCAGTTGCCATGAGAAAAGATTTTGGGACCTGGCATAGTGGCTCACGCCTGTAATCCCAGCATTTGGAAGGCCTGGATGGATTGACTAGTAAAGCCAAGAAGTTCAAGACCAGCCTAGGCAACATGGTGAAACTTCATCTCCACAAAAAATACAAAAGTTAGACAGACATGACGGTGCATGCCTGTAATCTCAGCTACTTGGGAGTCTTAGATTGGAGGATTGCCTAAGCCCAGGAGGTAGAGGTTGCATTGAGCTAAGGTTGTGCCACTGAATCTAGCCTGGTGACTGAGACCCTGTCACACACACACACACACACACACACACACACACACACACACACACAAATTAGTTCTATTCTCTTGCTGGGTTGATGCCCTTCTATTTCATCTAGGCTAGATTGCTTTCTGAAATGCAAATGTGCCTATCTTCCTACCTGCCTAACCTTATTATGGGATTTTGATAAACTACAAGAAAGTAGTTACACTCCTCTGGATGTCTTCCAAAACTTACTTGAAGTATTTGATGCTCAATGTATAAATTGTTCTTCCCTCAAATGCCTTGGATTTTAATAAGAGTGGGTTATTTATATTTCTTTAACTTGCCACAATCACCCATGCTTCTATTATTTTATATAATATAATATTACCCTGTTACTAGAAATATAAATAAATAAAATCACTTTAAAATGATATGTGGCACTGCCCAGTAGAATCGACGATCCACAGATTTTATAACCCAGATATTCCACCTATCTGAAGGTGCTGTCAGGAAAGAGAGTCTCTTGAATATTTGCATTAGCAGACATGCTCACAAAACCCGAATACAAAAAGAAATCCAAATGCACATCAACAAAAAATGAATAAATTTATTATGCACTATGTATCCAACTTTGGGTTATCCACTACAAACTCACTCTTGCTTATTTACATAAATAGATCTGGACCCTTTAAATATTTTTTTCTTTGCCAAGTGTTAAGATGTCAGTCTTTGTGAGTAGAAGACATTGGAGAGAAATTCCAAAAACGCGCTTCCAAACTGCTTTGGAAATGACGTCTCCGGCATCTGGCCCAGAGGGTATGCAGGGGTACACCAGTTCCCAGGTTCTGTGGTTCAGGCTGCTGCCACAGCACTCCTTCACGTTCCTGGTGGCTAATGGCTTACAAGAAATCAACCAGGATATTTTTCTACAGTACAAAAAAAAAAAAAAAAGGAAAATTGATATTATAAGAGGGAGCCATTTTTTCTTTTCCTACCTATAAAAAAGTCTATCTGGAAACCCTAAAGATGAATAAATGCTCGTTACAGAAACATCAGATGATCATCCTGGTCTTCACACTGTTAAGACAGTGAAGTAGGCAATAACATAAAACAGAAAATAATTCCAAAAATCATGTCTAAGGGCCCAAATGGAATGTAACAGTTTTGTTTTATTTTGTTTTTAGAAACACATTCATAATTCTCTTACCTTACATTTTTCACTACTTCTTTATTATCTACATCTAAGCGTCTCAGATTCAAGCTCATATCTTGCGTATCATTCTGTGATAAAAGTTGTAACGTAACAAAGCTAAGCGAAAAATAATTGTTGCAATTTTTTCCATAGAAATAAATTTATTTACTCAAAAGCCTTTTTCCTGGATTTATGTCTTTTCTACTTTGTTATAGTTTTAGCAAAATCATTTCCTGTATGCATACTAATATTTAAAAATATGTTTGAAAACAATAATTTGGCAAGTTATAATTTATCATCTTTAAAAGTAAAAAGTTGGCCATTCACATACATGGGTTCGTTTCTTTCAATACTGTATTTTATTTTGTTTGCTTAAGAGATGGAATCTCGCTTTTTTGCCAGGCTGGATTGCAGGGGCTTGCTCATACCTCTCTACAGCCCCAAACTCCTTGGCTCAAGCCATCCTCCTTTCTCGATTTCCTAAGTACCTGGGATTCCAGTGAATAATACTGTATTTTCTATTCACCTTTACTGGATGATGTAAAATCTACAGATAGAAATGGCTGACTGTATTTATTTTTTAAAAATGGTGTGCTTAAGTAGACCTGTACAATTCACGACAGTATTTTTCAAGCACGAAATGTATATTTTAAGATCCTATCATATGCAAATTAAGAACAATAGCATACATAGCTACCCTATTTTTAAGTCTTATAACTATTCTGCTGAGGCTTATGAAAGAACAGGAACAGCTGCATGTGCCAATGGGAAAAATGATAGTGATTGTTATTTACACCAGAATAATAAATAACTGATAAACCCAGATATGCAAACATAGACAAAATTATCTTCACCTAGGTACCCTAGTAATCTACTCACAGAAGTAATATCAATATTAAAATAAGATAATCTACTAATGTTTAGTAAGATTCCTGACAAATTATAAATATTTACCAAGTGATAACTAATAATATTCTTATTTTTAAAGTTAAACCTATTAGGAACACACAACGCAGGTTTATTTCAGTCTTTCTGCGATATTCGGCTGCCTGCTATGATTTAAACACTTCCACAGAACTCACATTCCAAAAGCAGTGACGGGGTGGCTTTTGCAATAAGAGTGATTCAACGTAACTGACAGTGTATCAACATGCCCTGAGTAGATGAACACTGAGGCACTGAGTTCAACATGCCAATTCTGTCACAACTTAATTAACCAATGAGAAACAATCATTACATTAAGAAAGCGTTAATTATGTTATTCATTAATTTATCTCTTTCATTTTGTAATTTAGTTTTACTAACAGTTAGCATTCACAACTGGCTGACCACTTTCTATGAGCCAATTACTGTTTCGAATGTTTACACAATATGTGGTTTTTCATCTTCAGAGCAATTCTGCAAGTTGGGCAGGGTAGAAGCCCCATTTCATAGTTGAGATAACAAAAGATCAGGAGTTAAATAACTTGCCTAAATTCATACTAGTTTGAGAATGAAATAGGAGGTCCATATTGTTCTTTCAATCATACCCTGTTGACAAAGGAAAAATAGAAATAACTAAAATCCCCATGATTTGAATTTCAGCTATATTCAATATTTATGAATTTAGCATCATGAACTCAGATTTTGTAATAGCATATGGTAAATGAAACACAGAATCCCTGTTAGCAGCTGCCATAAACAGATGAGACAATCAAATGAAACATAATTTTAATAAAATGCTTTGGGCCTCTGAATCAAATTCACAAGGCATTGCTACAAATACAAAAATTGATGTGGTTACACATATGTAAATGCATGTACACAAACACACACACATGCACACACACACACACACACACACACATTCTCTTTCTCTGTATCTTGTGTTAACACCCTGTATCCTTTGTTACAGGGGAAAGAAATGATACAAGAAAAGAAGGATGAAGACATAGCTCTTCCTTCAGTTTCAAAGTTTTGGTTGGAAATTCAACATTCAGCTTAATTTACCTAGGGAGAAACTACTTTATTATGTGCAATGCATTGCTCAGTTGTTTCAGGAATTGTAAACATCAAACAGAGACAGACTGGATCTTTACTATCATTTGGAGAAAATGAAACAAATATAGAAACACTAAAGGAAGAAAAAGCTGTGTGTCCTAAACAAACCATATTTCAAATGATGAGGCATTTTGTCAAAGAGAGAAAGCATCGTTTTTTTTTTTAAACTTAGAAAATCAGCTTCATGGAATACACCGTGTTTGAAATCTACTTAAATTGTTATTCTCATTGTTGATGTTACCCACAAAAAGAAATGGAAAGAATTATAAACAATAAGGAAACAATTCTCCCAATATTCCCCTAAAGATAACACGATTGTTATACTAATTGATTAAATTCCTTTATTTTTTTCTATATTTGTTAAAGTAATCAAATTATATTTACGATTTTATATTCTTTCTGCTTACTTTTTATTTTGTCGTGAAGGTCTTCTTATATTTCTGATCATCAATTTTTTATTTTTTATATTTCTTTACTGATTTATGGTGTTTTTTGAGACAGAATCTCACTACATCACCCAGGCTGTAGTGCAGTGGAACAATCTTGGCTCACTGCCACCTCCACCTCCAGGGCATAAATGATTCTCCTGCCTCAGCCTCCCCAGTAGATGGGATTACAGGTGCCTGCCACCGCACCTGGCTAGAGCTTTCTGGACTTTCTCCCTATACCTCTTGAGCTGGGATGAGCAGTGCCAGTTAATATAGGAGGGAATCCTATGTCCTACGGCTGCTGAGAGGCCCTGGGAATGCTTCCTCTGGAGCACGAGGAGCAGGAGAAATATCCCTACTGGAGCGAAGGCCAGGAGTGTCCTTAGATTAAATTCTTACATTACAATAAAAGTGAATCGGCAGGGGGCTGTGGCTCAGGCCTATAATCCCAGCAGTTTTGTAGGCCAAGGCAGGCGGCTTACTTGACGTCAGGAATTCCAGATGAATCTGGCCAACATGGTGAAACCCCGTCTCTACTAAAAACGCAAAAAAATTACCCAGACATGGCAGCGGGCACCTGTAATCTCAGCAGCTTGGGAGGCTGAGGCAGGAGAATTGCTTGAACTTCGGAGGCAGAGGTTTCAGTGAGCTGCGATAGCTACACTGCACTCCAGCGTGGGTGACGCAGCGAAACTCCATAAAAAAACAAAAAAACTTTTGTTTGGAAGAAACTTCATCATCTATATTAACACCCACCTACACCCCCTGAAATCCAGTCAATTAGAGGAAAGGGGTGTGGCATTCAGAGATGTAGAAAAGGACACTTCAGGAGCCGAGCTCATTCTTCTCCAGAACCCACAGAGTGGCTTTGCAATTGGCCTTGGAGACTTCCAAAAGCTACCGCCACTGCACTGTGAGACCCTGATCCCTGAGCTGACTTCATCTTTTTGGACAGCAAGCTTTGGTGAGAACGTAGATCTATTTCTGAGGTAAGTATAGTTTCCAGAGTAGGAGCTGCTATTAGGTTACAAACCAAAACAAACAAAATTTAGGGACTTTATCTGCAAACTTAGATTTTTTTAGATGAAATGATGTCATTTTCTGAGTTTTAAAAACAGCTCCATTTCTTCTTTAAAATTATTTTAAACATAATCCATAGGTTTACAAGCTCCATTTAACCTATTTACAAATTAAACATTTTTGTCATCTGTCTTGCTGCATGATCCTCAAATTAACGTTATGATTAATTTTTTACTTCATGTATTTCTTAGCTGTTTTATGGATTATAAGCATTTTGCAGTAGTTTCCAAATATCTAACAATTCTTTAATCTCTGTAGACTCTGTAAATCGGTTGGGGGTATTGTAATCTATGTGTATAAATCTGTTACGTTCTACTCTACTAGTGATAATATGCCTATGTTACAATGTGTGACTATACATAGGTAGAATGCAATGAATGATTTGGGCAAATATTTTTTTGTAAAACACAGTCAAAGTCTCTTTGGAAACCTCAGTTACTCTGTCGAAGAAAGTCAGAAATGAGTATTCATGCTTAAAAGTCTCACTGGCAATCATGCAGAAATATCAAAAATAGAGGGTTTCTGTATTTATACTGTGTAGAAACCAGGATTTTAGGGTTTTGCTTTGTTTGTTTTAGACAAGGACACACAGGCTGGAGGGCAGTGGTGGTAATAAGGCTCACTACTGACTCTACTTCCTACCTCAAATTATTCAGCCTCATCCCCCAAAGTAGCTATAGGCATGGACCACGATGCTGGGCTAATTATATATATATAAAATCTGTATTTGTGTGTGTGTGTGTGTGTGTGTGTGTGTGTGCGCGCGCGTGTGTGTGTGTTTAGAGACAGGCTGATCCAGACACTTTGCCATCATGTCACCCAGTCTAGAACTCCTCAGCTGAAAAAATCTGCCTGACTTGGCCTCCCAAAATGCTAGGATTACAGGTTTGAGCTACCTTTCCTGGTCTATGTGGTTTTTTCCTTCCATTTAAAACACCGCCTTACTGTCTAGTGCCTATTATTATTGCATGATACTTAGTATTTTTCTGACTGTGTGAAAGAGTAATGACAATGCCTCCAAAAAGTTTAGAAAATATTTCTCTCCTCTATGTACACTTCTACATTTTTTCAATATATCCCCAAATTAGCAGACAGTCCAGGAATAGTATACACATGCCAGAAAGTTCTTAGAGTGGTGGGGCAAGACTGTGGCTTTAGACAGAAGAAGAGAGGAGGCAGAGCAAAGGTAGTCAGTTTCAGAGATGGGGCTAAAATGTTTACTAAGATCTTTTTTGTGTGATGGCTTCTGACGCTGATTATAATATACCAACAACATTTCTACTGAGAGTGACTGTTTAGGCTGTGAAGTACAAAGATTTGAGACCACAAACTAGTTGAGTAACAAATATATATATTGTTGATGATAATTTAACAATCAATGATCAATTTTAGTTTTTTTTCTAGTGGTATTTCAGATTTGAGAGGACATATATTTAAACGTTTAAATCTAAAGGGCTTTTATGCAAGTGTTCAAGAATTGATGAATTATAAACATTTTGAAGGAATGTCATTTTTTTATTGTACTTTAGATTCTAGGGTACATGTACCGATCATGCAAGATTGTTGCATAGGTACATTCATGGCAAGGCGGTTTGTTGCCACCATCCCCCCATCACCTATACCTGTCATTTCTCTCCACGTTATCTCTTACCACCCTCCCCACCCTCCTTTGTCCTTTCCCTAGCCCCCATCAACAGTCCCCAACGTGTGATGCTCCCCTCTCTGTGTCCACATGTTCAACACCCACCTATGCGTAAGAATACACAGGGTTTGATTTTCTGTTCTTGTGTCAGTTTGCTGAGAATGATGGTTTCCAGGTTCATCGATGTCCCAACAAAGGACACAAACTCATCATTTTTTATGGCTGCATAGTATTCCATGGTGTATATGTGCCACATTTTCTTTGACCAGTCTATCATCAATGGGCATTTGGGTTGGTTCCAGGTCTTTGCTATTGTAAACAGTGCCACAATGAATACGTGTGTGCATATGTCTTTATAATAAAATGATTTATAGCCCTTTAGGTACATAGCAAGTAATGGGATGGCTGGGTCAAGTGGAATTTCTATTTTTAGATTCTTGTGGAATAACCACACTGTCTTCCACAATGATTGAACTAATTTACAATCCCACCAACAGTGTAAAAGTGTTGCTATTTCTCCACATCCTCTCCAGCATATGTTGTCTTCTGATTTTTTAATAATCACCATTCTAACTGGTGTGAGATGGTATCTCAATGTGGTTTTGATTTGCATTTATCTAATGACCAGTGATGATGAGCATTTTTTCATATGTTTGTTGGCCTCATATATATCTTCTTTTGAAAACTGTCTGTTCAAATCCTTTGCCCACTTTTGGATGGGGTTGTTTTTTTCCTGTAAATCTGTTTTAGTTCTCTGTAGATTCTGGTTAGCCCTTTGTCAGATGGGCAGCTCGCGGATATCGCTCTGGTTCTGTTTCTTAACTCGGTGGGAACTGCACTCTGGAGAAGCTTCCTTTCGGCCATCTTGGTCCCCCCAAAGGAAGGTCTTTTTAACTCATCATAGCATTTGTAAAGAATGAAAAATAAATGAAGGAAAGGTAGAATGAATTCGTGGGTTCTGTGAGGTGGAAGTAGACCTGGGTATGTAACCTACAAAATCCATGTCCCTCCAGGCCTATGTGGATCTCTGGGCACAGATGATCAGGGTTGAGTATAGGAAGCTGCATCCAGTTCTCCATAAGGAAGAAAAACAACATTTAGAGAGACTGTACAAGGAACACCAAGGATATTTCTGCAACTTCAGAGAAGTTGCATCAACAAGTATCAAAAGAAGAAACGCTTGAAAGAAATGTATCAGGAGCTAATGGAAATGAGTCATAAACCAGATGTGGAGCTGCTCCAGGTAAGAACTGAGGATGTCCCTTGAGACACTTTGTATTAGTTGACATTTACATCTTTGCATTTCATTGGGTACCAAAGACATACTTCATCTCCTGCATTGCTGGTGAGAGACATTCCCACCTGGTTATAGAGATAAACGACAACTCCTAACCGAATTATGGAAACAAAGCTTTATGGAACTGTGCAAATAGATCTCCCTAGAACATTTTCCACTTCAAAATTTCTTCTCCAGTTCATTTCATTAAAATTCTGGAAGAAAAACATGTCATGTGAAATTATGTCTCCATTGGAGACAAAATGTGAAGTTTTGTCTCCATTGTACAATACATAGAAATTATGGAGAAACTAACATTTCCTTCTTCCTTTTTTTGGGCAGTTCTATGTTTGAAAAGCCCTTGATTTGAGGCACATTACCCTTCAGGGACTAGCCCTGAAAAAGACCACATTGTAGACAGCTGCAGCAATGCACGGTCACTACTCACACCTTTCTCTCACTCAAATCCAGGGTCCTGAATTTATCCGAAATAGATTCTGTCAATTGGTCTTACTGGTATAAATGTTAAAGATGAGAATACATTTTAAAAGAGCTGCAGTGACAGTATGTGGTACTTCTAACGTTTTCAAAACCTAAAGACTAGATGGAAAGAATAACAACTTGTTTGTTCATTTGTTTGCTTGCTTTGAGACAGAGTGTTGTTCTGTCACCCAGTCTGAAGTGCAGTGGCCCAATCTCAACTCACTGCAACCTCTACCTCCTGAGTTCAAGAGATTCTCCTTCCACACACTCCTCACTAGCTAGGACTATGGGTGTGCACCATGACACCCAGCTATCTTTTTTTCTTTTTGTATTTTTAGTAGAGATGGGGTTTTGCCATGTTGGCCAGGCTAGTCTGGAACTCCTGACCTCAGGTGTTCCATTCACGTTGGCCTCCCAAAGTGCTGAAAATGCAGATATGAGCCACTACACCCAACCAGAATAACAACTTTCTAAAGAAGTATTTTTTTTCTCTCTCTACAGGATTTGGGAGACATCATGGCAAGGTATGTTTTTGGCCATCATTGCAAGCTGAAACACAAGGCATGCTATGAAAAACATCAAGCTGTTTTCAACAAAGTGAAAACATAATTTGTTAACAACATAATGTGTCAGTGTGATTGTGTGTGTATGTGTGTGTACTCAAGTGTTTGTGTGTTATGTTGAATATGCTTTCTTATGCCCTCTATCAGACTTTAATAGTTTCTTACTTTCCCAAATGACTCAGGGGGTAATGATTTGAAGAGTTCAATGAAGAAGTTACTAGGATATAGTTGCCCAATTTTAAGATTCATAATCATAATTAGAGACAAATAAATTATTTTGTAGCAGATAGGGAGAGAGGCAATTATCTTTCAGTGGCAGTAGGTTAGAAATGGAGTAAATCATTAGAAAGATTCCCTAAGAGAGCCACAAACCCATCCTAGGATTGTGGAGTTACATATCAGAAGTGGGTTTGAATGAAGCGTTTCCTGTTGGAATCTATTTCTTAAACAGAGACACCAGAAAGGTTAACTGACTGCACCTGCTTCCTTGCCGGAGCGAGTCCGTGCTGCTGCGCATGCCCCAGCCTGTGAATCCAGCGCTCACTGCAGGGCCCATCACTGGACTGATGCACAGGCTCAACCGCTCCAGAGGTGAGTGTCGCCCCCTTGCTGGGACCAACATGTAATGTCTTCAAGCATGGTTTCTATGGGCAGTTTTCCTGGTGTAATGATCTTTCATCTGGAAGAAAATAGTCTGTGAATAAGTCTTTATAGCTTCACTATCATCAAACAAATAAATAAAAGCTGGTGAAATGTAATAAGAATCAGCCATATAACAAATTACTTAGAAAAAAATAAAACATGGAGAATGGCTCCTTAGCACTTAGAAACATTCTCTGACACAATTTCATGTATACAAGTATTACATGAGGTACACAGAACTGAGTTAATTCACGACATTTCAACTTCAAATTAAGTGCTGTTAATGATTGTGATTTGGGTGATAGTGTTTATTTTTAAGTATATTTCAGGAGAAGTTTCATAGTATTTGTAACTTTAATCATGTGCATTTTAATCAACCAAAACATACATGAGTGACTTAAATAACAATGCAAACCTGAGGATCTGTGAACAATAGGAAAGTGATTTGGTGGTGGATGAGCCCTTAGAAAGAACTCCAGGACAGATAATGATCAATCAGGCAGATAAAAGAAGTCTGTGCCGAAATCTAGCATGAAAGATAATTCTTGCAAGGAATCTGCACTTTTCAGAAAATGGATTCAGATCCTCTTTAAATATGAATTTGCTAGCTTAAGGGGCAGGTCATATTTCTGGCAAAGTGATAACTTATTTTAGTGTAAGAATGGCTCCCCACCTCATCTCCTGTCCCCAGCCTCCTGCTCTGCCCTGACAGAGAAGAGGCAATGGACTTACATTTTATTGCTACGGACTTGGCTGCAGTGCAAGAGCTTCCAGTTTTTCAGCTGTTATGAAAAGTAGCTGACTAGACATAGGCATGGCAATCCTCCCCTTCATACTTTTGAGTTTATAGAAGTTGTGGTCATTGTAGTTTAGCCATGTACTTGTGCAGATTTCCTAACACCCTCTGATTTCAATATTTTTCCAGACAAAAGTTGCCTTTTAATCTTGACCTGTGTTTTCTAGTGAGAGTCTCTTTCTTATCTGAACATAAGAGTGTATAAATTGCTTTTCACTGGAACATTCTCTTCTTTCTACAGTGGAAATTTCCTTCAATTATGAAGTAAGCAATCACAATATCAGCCTGTTTGAGGATGTGAGAAGTTGGATGTTTAGACCTGAACAGGAAGGTGGATCTTTGAATTCTGAAAGACCTATTTTGCTGCATGGGGAGCCTGGGGCTTCTCCTCTGGGAAACACTATGGGGAGCTGGATGTGGATGACTCTTGTGACTGGGTTCTGGGTGTCTGTAAGGACTCCTGGATAAGGAAGAATGGCACAATGGTTACATCTGAGGATATATTTCTTTTTTTATGTGTGAAGGTGGATCATCATTTCCATCTCTTGACCAGCTCTCCAATGCTTCCTCACTATGTAGAGAAACCTCTGGGCCAGGTTGGTGTGTTTCTGGATTTTGAAAGTGGAAGTGTGAGTTTTTTTAATGTCACCAAGAATTCCCTCATATGGCGTTACCCAGCTGGCTCCTTAAATTTCCCTGTCAGGCCTTTCTTTTACACTGGCCACAGATGATCAGGATGAAGAAGACTCTTTGGGAACTCCATGTACAAGGGAGCCCTTCACTGTTGAAGCAAAGGAATCATACTGTTCAGGGTTTCTTTCTGTTTTAGTGTCACCTCACTTTATTACAGTTAATTAAAAAAATACGTAAAATGCAAAATATTTTTGTACACTTTCTTACAATTAAAATAATCTCTGATGGTTCATTACCTAAAATGCATATTGTGATTTTCAACTGCTTTGTGAATGTATTGGTGGAATTCTGGAAATATCAGGGTGCATGATTCCAGCTGAATGATCTCATGCAGGAACAGAATTTGCACATCATGGACAGACAGGATTTTGTACAATGCATTTGCAAGTGTGAGAGCTCCCTCCTATTGATACAATAAATTCTACACCTCATCACTTTAGGGGGAAAATTTATTTTACACCTAAATTTTCACTGAATCTTTGGGCAATAATAGGTATTTAACAGTCATGCATTCCATGGTGACAAAAACACATTCTGAGAAATGCATTATTAAGTAATTTTTACACTGTGTGAACATCAGAGTGAACTTACAAACACCTAGACAGAATAGTCATCTATAGACATGGGCCAAATGGTGCAGCCTATTGCTTCTCTGAGAACTTGCTAGCAATGCCCGAGGAAGAACCCAAAGGGTTTAACCCACATTGATTTCTGTGGCTGTTTAATAAAGCAAACAGCATCACCCAGGGAAGAATAGACAGATAAGCAGACTTCTTTAAAATGTGTTTAGACTTCCAGTTCACACAGATTGTGAATTCTCACTGATAACTAGACCTGAGACATAATCATCACCTCATGCTACAGTGGGAACATAGTAGTATCAGGGGAAAAAAAAGAAAACCAGAAAAAACAAGCAAAACCCAGTTCTGATGAAAACCCAGATTCTAGTGAGTCAACTGAGTCTGCCTACCCGCCAAATGGTCATTTTCATGATCACTAATTAAATAATGGCAACAGACGTTCTACTTCCAGTCAGGCAGATGATCCTGACTGATGTCTGAGGTCCTCAGTTGGGGCTGTTACCTCGAATATATTAAAACAGCCTCTCCAGGTAGCTGCTTGGGCTTGCTCACAGCATGGTAGTTAACGTTCCACAGTGAAGATGCCCACAGAGTCAGGAGAAGTGCTTTTATGCTACAGAGTAAAACATCAGCTACAGTCACAACACTACACAAAGTAAAGGGACTAGAACTCTCAACAGGAGCAGTCTTGAAGTTACATCATAGGAAGAGAATGTGGAGTGGAATATATATTTAAGAAGTGGACATTGAGGATCTACATCTAGAGATTGGGGGTCCTATAAAACATGAGATCCAACAAGCCCCTTACAGAAACACCATTCCTGCTCCAGATTCCTGTGAAAGGGCAACTGACAATTGAGACCAGGTAAATATTCTTTTGGATTTTTTTTTTCAAGATTTAGTGTCAACTGGACAGTCCTTATGAACACCACATGGCAAAACCATTGAGGAAGATGCACAGGATACTGGAGTAGAGGGAAGGAAGGATGATCCATCTCCTTCAAGATGACCAGAGACAGACCCAGTAACTCTAGGACAGTGAGATGAAAAAGGTCCGTGCACCCTTGGCAGGAAACCCCTCTGATGTCTCTAAGTGGCTGAAAACTATTCATGTAGGTTTGTACTTGTACTTTTCTGAGTGCCTTGTACTTTTCAAGATTTCTTGATAATAAAAGCCGCTGACTGGAGTTCATAATCCACAGAATACCTTCAGCATAAAGAGTGAGAAAGTCTTTCCCTCAAAAGCCAGAAGTTCAAAAACCTGTAGCCGAATCATCTACTGGACCGTGCTGTAAGTGTGGACCATAGAGAGAGAAACATTGGCTTTAACCTCAGATGAAAGCTGTCCCGTTCTCACTGCCCTGTGGCTCCCATATCAAAAGGGAAGGTGAGGTTAAATCCTGTGACTATCCCTTCTTCTGGACTGTAGAACGTTTCGATGCTGACTCAGAGATATGTTCTCTGTTTACTAAAATCTAATGTCTATTAACATTCTGCTGTGAAGGAGATAGGCTGTGTCCTGTCACAGGCCTCTCACCCTGTGCCCATATGTTCCACTCCTCTGGCCCTTACTGATCCATGACGCCTGCCAGAATCACTGAAATTCTTCTCCCACTCCGTCAGTCCTCCGTCCCAGTTCTCAGAACACAGGTCCCTGTCTATCCATTTCTCATTATCTGGCTTTGCCCTTCAAATTCACAAAATAAGAAAACTTGGTCACCAAAATATCCTGGAATGGGGAACTGTGGTTGCCTGTTTTGTCTGAGACCCAGCAATGCAGATGCAGGATTCAAAGATAGGAGGAGGAAGCAAAAGTGGATGCCCTTGAAACTGGTCAGTCACATCCTCGTGACATCTAAAAAGGTAATACGTATTTGGGGTTAAATAATTGGAACAGACAAAGAGGACAGTCAAGTTCAGGTGCATATGGAGAAAGAGAGGTTCTATCAGTGCCTGACACAAAGTAAAACTCTCTTACTTTAATGGGATGCACCCATGCACGTGCTAGAAAAGTAACCTTAGGTGAGGAAAAGCAAAGTCATAGTGAAGAAGGGATCCAGATAAAGAAGGGAACAGGCAGCATTTCCTGCACATTTCAAAATATTTCTTGAGTGCTTACATTTCCCAGAATTGGCATGAAGTTTCTACTGTGTATCAGTACTCAGTGTGAAAAAGACAGCCGAGAGTAATATGCTTTCCTGGTTAAGAGCAATGTCTTGAAGTTAAACTATCTCTGTTTGATTCCCAAGCTCACAGCTTGTAAGTGTCATTCCCAGAACAAAGTTCCTTTCTCAAAGCAATGTGTGTCAGTGTGGACTATGTAGGTGTGTTATGCATATATTTATATAATATAGTGTTGGTACATACAGAGTAATTGTGTGTACACACACACAAACATACATACATACATATATATCATGTACCTATATATAATAATTGGATCAGTACCTTGCAAAAGGGTTAAAATTTACTTAAACAAAATAGCAGCTACATGACAGATAAACTCTAAAGGTAGTTCGGCCAAAAGAAAGGCAAAGAAATGGGAATAAGGGATAGAATAGAAACTTATAAGTAGGCGAGAGGAAAAAAAGAGCAAATCATTGCAAGAGAACTCAAATTTAAGATAGCAATGGGTGAAAGTGCCAGCAAAAGCCTTTTAAAAGTCCTTTAAAACTTCTAACATTTGCATTAGAAGATTGATTAGAGAAAGGACACATTTGCATATCACCTGGGATGGACGCTCCATCTGGTTCTCACACTCAGGGTTCTAAGACGCCATGATCATGACATGCAACAGACACAGATCTCATGTATCACTGTCTAGAGCTCTCCAACCTGCCTCAGAAGAAAGCAGACAATGCTGAAGGTCTCAGCTAAGGGGTTCACAATCTAGGATTTGGGCTTTGGCCATTTGGACCTTCCTGTATGTTGTCCTCAATTTGTAGAGTTGTGACACAATGCTACTTTTCAGCTCCCAGAACACCTCAAATGACACCACAGGCTGCTCCACTAGGCTCCTAAACCTTGCTGTGGCTCCTAGTCTTAGTTTGGAGAGCCATGGTGGTTCTCACCTGCCCCAGAGTATGTGAGAAAGACACCCCAGCCAGTTCATAGCGGAGCCACAGAAAAATGAGAGACTTCATGAGGCTGTGTGAGGACACTGGGCATATGAAGTATAAAGGACTGAAGCCATGTGTTCTGGCTTCAACATTTTTCCCAATCACCCAGGTACACACCACCCAGGACTCAACTTGGCCTGTGTTCAGTGATGCCTGTCAAGTGTCTTTAAATAAGCTCCCATAGATTAGGGAGATCTGGCTCTTAGCTTAACAGGTTCAATGAAAGACTTCACATGACAGATTATCTGTGAGAAATGAACCCTGATTTCATGGGGTTGAGAATATTACAGATTTTATAATGTCTTCACATTTCAGTCTATATTTATTTTATGAATATGTTCCCAAATTTAATCACTTTCTCTTTTTTTGAAGACATGTTTATATTTCAGTCCACCTTTATTCTGCAAACTATACTGCAAATTGTTTTATTACTTTCTAACTCTCTCTCTCTCTCTCTTTTTTCTTTTTTTGAGACATGGGCATCTCATTTTACTATACAATTCTGCATTCTCTATCTCCTGGATTATTCTTTCAAATGTAAATAGATTTTGTACAATCCACTCCATAAGTAATTTATACTGCCGTTTACTTTGTAATTTACTATATACATTGGTTTTATTACACTTTGTGTTTCTGTAACAGATCCTGAGGTTAGGTGTTTTGTAATAGAAAGAAGTAAATGCCCACAATTCTGGCTACTGAAAGTCTAAGTTTGGGCAGCTGAGAGGGACTCAGGCTGAGTTCATTTATTCAGGAAGTGGAGAAGGAACAGGTAGGTACAAAGACAATATGCGGTGAGAGAGAAAGCAAGAGAGAAAAACCAGAAAGACAGACTCTTTTTAAACAGCTTTCTCTCTCAGGAACAAACTCATTCCTGCTGAAGCTAAACTTCACCACCCCATCTTACCCCAACAACATGAAGGCATTAATCTATATGTGAGGGATTGATTCCCATGAGTCAAACACCTCCCAGTAGGCCCCACCTCTCAACACCGATAAATTGGAGATCAGTTTCAATGGGATTTCACAGGGAGGAGCCCAACCATAGAACATGTGGTAGTTTACATGATGGCAGTCTCCGTCATTTTAAGTTTTGTTTTCTCCTTCCCTATCACTTTATCTTTTTTTTATATTGAAGATCCATGGGAAGTTTCAAAATCAGCACTATGAAATAAAATTTTGCTGTAATTATTTAAAACCTAAATGTAATGATATTTCCTTAGATTGTGAATCTGGGATTCAATATATTTCTTGACTTTGTTGACATTTGACACAGAATTTGCATTTCATTATGTTCTCAGAAACTTCAATGCAATATTTCTTTATATTAGCTCTTTTATTTGTTCATATATTTGTTTGTTAGCCACACATGTAGCATGTACTATGTTCTAAGCATTGCATTAGAAAGTGAGAATACAGTAGCAAATAAGACAAATTCTGACCTTACCATTTTAGAATGTACAGCCTAATAGTAATAATTGTCTACAAATTGAATGAGAGTTTGTTGGATAT
>NW_016108250.1:65446-72736 GCF_001604975.1 Cebus imitator
ATGTACAGTCTCATAGTAATATCTACAAATTGAATGAGAATTTGTTGACTATTATGAGGAGCTAGCAAAATATGCTTAGAGTGTGTAATAATAACTGTCTGGTCTACAGAGGGTGGGAGGAATTCCCTAAAATGCTTTTGTTTGAGGTTTTCTGAAAAGTAATGAATGATTAGGATTTAGAGACATAATCTGCCAGGTACTTGGATCTACCCATCTAGATCAGACTTCAAGAGAAAACTAAGACCTCTGGTGAGTTCAGTAACTGAGATATTCAGCACTTTATTCTTCTACCCCAACCTCGTTTAAACACATTATTTACAATGTGAATGTGTTGGATAAAATATGTGACATGCCAGAAACAAGACACAAAGAACCACATATTGTATCATTTGATTTGCGTGAAATGTCTACAACACACAAATCCATAAAGATATAAAGTATATAAGGGTTGGCCACGTGGTTCAAGGGTGGGGAAGCTGAAAAGAATAAGGAGTAACATGAAAGGTTATTCAGTTTTCTTTTGGGGCACAGAAATTGTCCTGGAATCAGATAGTTATGATTGTTGCACACGTTTATTTAAATAATAAAAATTGATAAACAAATGTATACACTCAATGTGCTTATCCCATTTCATACCCACACAACAATTTTGTTGATTCTCAAGTTATAATGAACCCAAAAACAGTCACACTTTGTCCTACTGTCTCACAAGAAAAGGTTTGGCATTGAAGTTCTTTGAACAGGTGTGTTCACCAAGAAATCATCATGAAACCAGACTATCATGAAGAGCCAAGACAAAAGAAAGGTGTCAGGAAAAAAAGGAGAAAAAAAGCTACATACAAGGGAAGCTTTATAAACATCATAAAAGCTCAATTATGTTGTCATAATCCGGAAACACTCCAACCCATCCCAAAGGTCTTTGCACATAGTGAGTTAAGTTTAGGAGGATGGAGAGGCTATAAAGATTGTTTTTCTTTAAAGAAAATAGAAAAACACTGCTCACCATGTTGGTCAGGCTGGTATGGAACTCCTGACCTCAGGTGTTTCTCCCTCCTCGGCCTCCCAAATTGCTGTTATTAGAGGTGTGAGCCACTGCTCCTGGCCAGTTGATAACTGTTTTGAATTGTGCAGCAATATTTGCTTTAGAGTCTGTACTGCAATTTTCATTTCTTGTAATACACGTATCAGGATTGAATGTCAAAGTTATAAGCTGGAGCTTGGCACAGCAGCTAGAGCCTGTCATCTCAGGACTTTCAGGGGTCAAGGCAGGAGAATCACTTGAGCCTAGAAGTTTCACTTGTGGGCTTGGAGAAGGACTGCATGCTTCTATTGAGTGGTGAAAGTAGCTTTCAGCAGATAAATGGGGTGCCAGAAGAGGATGGGGTGGGAAGGTGGTCATCCCCTGAAGTACAAACTCTCAGCAACAGGGCTGGCCTCCAGCTGCTGTCAGCTGAATTCCCTGTCACTCCACCATTGATGACCTGCCGCATCTGCTGACATCTGTCAGTGTGCTCTTCTTCTTTAAGACAAAGCTTCCTTAGAGGCTTACAGGGTTCTAACACTTTACAGTTTGTTTAATCTATTTTTCAGAATAGCAACCGATTATATACATATGTGTATGTGTGTGTGCATATATATGTATGTATGTATGTGTGTATATATGTAAACAACAAATCATCAACACTTTTTCACTTCTAAAATACTTTCCCCTTCTCCATCCTGCTGCTTCCTCTGATGACTTTCTCATTATAAATGAAACAACACTTCAAGATTTAGAGTCATAAAAAATAAAAATAAAAATAAACAGAAATTGAGATGCTTGTTTCCTTTCATTACTTTTTTGTTTATTTCTTTACTTATTTTGGTGTTTGCTTCTTCTCTTTCTTTTTCAACATTGTTTTTAAATCTGTCAAGTAAAATCACTTTGCAAGGCAACATAATAGATGGCTACATAAGGTGGGGAGTGAAAGTAGATCCAGGAATAAGTAATATTGATATCTTAATCACATATGCCCTCAATAAACAGTAGATCCTATTTGGTATTTGTGGAAACTTAAAGAACACCTGCTAAAATCCAGGTACACACTCACCTAAGTAATATGTCTCCAAACACCTGTAAAAAATAATGAAAAGGCTTTATGCTTTCTCCAAAATGAATCTTCCACTAAGTTCAGTGTGAGATCTGGAGGCAGTTTCTGAAAATATTGTTTTCCTGCCATTTTCCCTTCAGGAAAGCATTTTACATTTCTTCTCTAATGAAAAACCTAGACTATCATATTGTCATGAATTAATGTCCTGATACAATCTGAGTTTTGAAGACATTCTTTATACAAGTGAAAAGAAAAAAATACCCAGGGAGTCTATTTTCCATGGCAACCATGAAGAATGTACTCAGTCATCTTCCCTAGACCCTATTACAAAAGTGAGTGGATGAAAAATAATATTTAGATTCCCAAAACTCCCAACCTTGCCATGTCTCCAAATTAACCTGATGTAAATGAATCACTCAGTATTTTATAAATGTTCAAAAAACCAAAATATGTTATTGACTTTAGACGGGGAATATTTGTTGGGGCTGTCACCTTGACCATTCCACATTTTGTTGCTGGTGGATAAAGTAAGAGAGACATTTGTTCTTGTAAAATCCAGGAAGTTGGGTTAATTATGGAAATGTGTTTCTGGAAACAAATAATGGAAATAAAAGGAAGAATGCATTTCAGGAAAGAGGAAAAACACCTATGCTCCTGAATGTTCAACATCCTGATGCCCCATGGTCAGTCAGTACCAGGAGTAGCTCCACTGTTACTGTTTATTCACCAGAAAAATGTCCATTCATCCTTCAAGACTCATCCAGAGTCGATCTTTGACTCTGTGTGCCTAATAGACATTTGTGGTGGTTATCATGTTGTATTGAGATTACTGCTTTGTGTGTCTGTAACTTCTACTAGATTGTAAGGTCTGGTTAAAGTGACAATGTCAACAAAATCAAGCGACAGATTGAATTCCAGATTCACAGTCTACCATCACTTTTAGGTTTCAAATAATGAAAGCAAAATTTTATTATATACTGCTGATTTTGAAACTTCGCCTGGGTCTTCAGCATGAACAAAAGAAATACAACGTGATAGGGAATGAGAAAATCAGATATAA
The DNA here is from genome assembly GCF_001604975.1 of Cebus imitator. Classification (NCBI taxonomy): domain Eukaryota; kingdom Metazoa; phylum Chordata; class Mammalia; order Primates; family Cebidae; genus Cebus; species Cebus imitator. The sequence continues at coordinate 68,597 of NW_016108250.1, forward strand.
AATGATGGAGACTGTCATCATTTAAACCATCATAAATTCCATGGTTTGGCTTGTCCCTGCGAAATCACATGTTGAAACTGATCTCCAACTGGGCAGTGTTGAGAGTTAGGTCTTACTGGGAGGTGTTTGGGTCATGGGAATCAATCCCTCATATATAGATTAATGCTTTCATGTTGTTGGGGTGAGATGGGGTGGTGAATTTTAGCTTCAGCAGGAATGAGGTTGTTCCATAGAACACATTGTGGAAAAGAGTCTGTCTTCCTGGTTTCTCTCTCTTGCTTTCTCTCTCACCATGTGGTGATCTCTTTGGACCCATCTGCTGCTTCTCCACTCCCTGCCATAAATGGACTCAGCCTGAGTTCCTCACCAGGTATAGCTGCCCAATAGTAGACTTTCAACCACCAGAACTGTAAGCATAATAAAATTCTTTCTTTTAAAATACCTCAGGCATTCTGTTACAGAAACACAAACTGTAATGAACCAATGTACATAGTAAATTACCAAATCAAAGGCAGTATAAATTACTTATGGAGTGGGTAGTACAAATACTATTTACATTTGAAAGAATAAGGAGACAAAGAATGCAGAACTGTATGGTAAAGTGAGATACCCATGTCTCAAAAAAAAAACTGAGAAAATAATAAAAATAATTTACAGCATAGCTGCAGAATAAAGGCAGACTGAAAAATGAAGGCATGTCTACAAAAAAAAAAAGAGAAAGTGATAAAAAAAAAACTTCAGCATACCCATAAAATAAAGGTGGACTAAAATGTGAAGACATTATATAATCTGCAATATTCTCAACCCCATGAAATCAGGGTTCATTTCTCACACATAATCAGTAATGTAAAGGCTTTCATTGAACCTGTTAAGCAAAGAGCCAGACCTCCCTAAGCTATGGCAGCTTATTTAAAGGCACTTGCCAGCCATGATTGAACAAAAGGAATGTTGAGTCCTGAATGCGTGCCCACCTGGGTGATTGGGAAAAATGTCAAACCCAGAACACATGGCTTCAGTCCTTTATACTTCCTATGCCCAGTGTCCTCACACGGCCTCATCAAATCTCTCTCTCTCTCTGTCATTTTTTTTTTTTTTTTTTTTTGGCTCCACTATGAACTGGCTGGGGTGTCTGCCTCACATATTCTAAGGGTAGCTGAGAACAACCATGGCTCTCCAAACTAAGGCTAGGAGCCACAGCAAGGTTTGCAATCGTTAGGTGAACGGGTTTAGTTGTTGGGGGAGGTGAAGCTGGAAGAATACCCTTGGTGATAAAGAATCCAGTGAAGACACTGTGGATTGTTAGGTGCTTATTGAGTCAATTAGAAAGACGTTATTTTTATTAATGATAATCAGCATTGAGAAGTGAGGTTGTCTTATCAGAGCTAAGAAAAGACTCCAGGTACTGTAGATAGCTGTCAAGGAGGTGGCAATAAGAGTGTGAGAAGGGGCTCAGGTGCTGGTATATGATGTATTTCTCATTTTCATAAGAAGGCCTTTGGAGTAAAAGCCTGTGAGGAAAGGCACACTTGTAAGTGCCAGGCTACCAGTAATAAGGGAAGAGAAGGCAAATGGTAAAGCCGTGAGTAATCCTCCTATTTTTTGAATGTCTTGTTCATCATTGAGATTATGGATGATGGATCCTGAACATAAAATTCATATAGCTTTAAAAAAGGCATGGGTGCAGATGTGAAGGGATGCTAGGTGTGGCTGATTAATGCCAATTGTGACTATTATAAGGCCCAGCTGCCTTGAGGTGGAAAATGCATCAATTCTTTTGATATCATTTTGTGTTAGAGCACAGATTGCTATAAATAAGGTGGTAATAGCCCCTAGGCATAATGTAAAGGTTTGGATTAACGGGTTATTTTCTGTGAAAGGGTAGAGGCGGATAAGCAGGAAAACCCCTGCTGCAACTATAGTGCTGGAGTGGGGCAGAGCTGAGACTGGGGTCGGGCCTTCTACAGCAGAAGAAAGTCAGACATGGAGACTGAACTGAGCTGACTTTCCTGCTGCTGTGAAGAGAAGGCTAATTAATGAAAGGGAGTTGGGGGTAAGGTTTAGAATAAATGCGTGTTGAAACTGTCATGTGTTGGAGAATAAGAAGAATCACGCTGTAGCTAAAATAAAGCCAATATCGCCGATGCAGTTGTGCAGAATTGCTTGCAGCACTGCTGTGTTAGCAGCTGCTCGACCTCATCCTCAGAGAATCCGTAAGAAGGATTCGATTCCTACAGCTTCTCATCCAATAAAGAGTTGAAAAAGATGGTTGGCAGTAACCAGAATTAATATTGCGATGAGGAAAGTATATTGGAAAAATTGATTGATGTTAGGGTCTGAACTTATAGATCATACTGAATCATATCATTACAATGATAGTGTGCTGCAATTTTAATCAGTGATGATATGATGTGTATTAAATATTGCATAAACCTAATCATCTGTCTCCACCTTTCTTGATACCCTAAATGCCCTTAAACAGTTAGATGTGGCCTTCAAACATTCATATAAAAAGATGTAGAAGCCTGGGCGAGGCGGCTCAAACCTGTAATCCCAGCACTTTGGGAGGCCAAGCTGGGCGGATCATGAGGTCAAGAGATCGAGGCCATCCTGACCAACATGGTGAAACCCCATCTCTACTAAAAATATAAAAATTAGCTGGGCATGGTGGTGTGCGCCTGTAGTCCCAGTTACTCAGGAGGCTGAGGCAGGAGAACTGCCTGAACCTGGGAGGCAGAGGTTGCAATGAGCCGAGATTGTGCCACTGAACTCCAGCCTGGTGCCGGGGGACAGAGTGAGACTCTTGTCTCCAAAAAAAAAAAAAAAGTCACTAACTATTCTTTTTCAGGAGTGATTCTCAGCTAGGGACCATGGAGACACCGGGAATATTGGGGGCAATGTCTGAAGACATTTTTGTTGTCACAACTTGGGAAGGGGGCTGTTGGTGGCATCTAGTGAGTAGAGACTAGGGATGCTGCTCAATATCCTACAATGCACAGGACAGCCTCCATAACAGAGAATGACCCAGTCTGACATGTTAAGAGTGCCAAGGTTGAAGAACCCTGGGGTAGAGTGAAGATAAGCATTGCACATGACCAGGATTAAAATGGTAATGGTCTTGCTGTGGTCACTCTAATAAGAAACCTGATGAGAATGTTTCTGCAAAGAAAACAGAGGTATTTGCCCTGATGCCCAGGCCTCACGCATGGAGAAAATGAATACCAGCCACAGCCACAGAATCCAACTCACACTGTCCACATTTACAACTACGCTGACCACCCCCATCCTGGTTGGCCCAAGAGTCTCCTGGTTTTTAGCACCAGGAGGCTTGTGCCCCAGGAAACTTTTCAGTCTCAGCTGGAAGAGCTGATTACCCTGTTCACAAGTCTCAGGCCAATGCTGCTGCAGTTCCCGGTCATGAGCTTTCCACAAACACGAAGCCCCACCTGCTCTGTTTCTCGGTGTCCAACATCCTCTGCAGCTCTCGAACCCGACACTCAAACTGGGATTTCTCGTCACCCAGGACGCTCCTCCAGGCCTCCCACTGCCGCTCTTTTTCTAGCAGCTCGTCGTTTAGGGCCTCCAAATCCATGACCTGTTCCTCCAGCATGGTGCATGTGGTCTTCAGAGCCTCCATCGTCTGCAAATCGGTACCACTGATTTGTGCCTTGTATTTAAACAAGGATTTCCTGGAGATTACTTTGGTCGGGTCAGTTTCAGAAAAGCACAAGCTGCTAACTACAGTTTGAAATGCGGTTTGTCTGCAGCCCAAGGGGACCAGGCAAGAATGCGTGAAGGGCCACTTCTGCAGCCACCTTAGAGGCAGAACCCAAAGCAAAGCCAGGGGAAGTGACCAAGCTGAAATCAAGCCGTTTACATTGATCTCCCAAAGCATTCACTTTTGTTTTTATTTTTATTTCTTTGAGACAGGGTCCAGCTCTGTCACCCAGGCTGGAGTACAGTGGCATGATCATAGTTCACTGCAGCCTCAAGCTCCCGGGTTCAAGCAATCCTCCCACCTCAGTTTCCTGAAAAGCTGGAACTACTGGCACATGCCACCAAGCCCAGCTAATTTTTATCTTTTCTTTTTTTTAGAGCCGGGGTCTCACTATATAGCCCAGACTGATCCTGATCAATCAAGTG
>NW_016108250.1:72746-73421 GCF_001604975.1 Cebus imitator
TCACTGTGGGAAACATTCACAGAACCCTGGGGCGAGTGCAGCTTATATGGAGAAAATTATGTCTCTCTTCCTTTACAAATAATAAATTACAGTGACAAAAAATATCTATCTTAAACCTACTTAATGATATTATTTGTAACTCATATTATTACTATTTATTTTATGACAGGAGATTATTAATTGTTGTTATTTTGTGTATTTCATAATTGTTCAGTTTTTAAGAATTTTAAATATTTAGTATTTGCTGCAATACATTTGTATGCTTTGTGAATTGACATTAAAACATATCTATGAGTATAGGCATGTGTGTGTGTGTGTGTGTGTGTGTGTAATGCATGTATTAATATTGATACATTGAATTAAGTAAAAAGAGGTAATTATTGAATACGGTAAATGTTGCGCTTTCAGAACCTTAAGCTTTTAGACATGATTTTAAATTGCTAAGGCAATGATGAGATGAAAAATGGTGACACTAAAGGAAATAAGAAGGCTTTTCAAAATACCCTAGCTTAAAAATCAAAACACAATTGCTGGGCAGAGAAATGTATAAGGCATAATTTAATAAGTGATACTTCTTGTGATTTTATTTGAGGCTTAAGTCAGATTAAACTACGAAAAATTCATGGAAATGGCTTAGATGACCTCTGAAAGATATCTGTAATTCTTAGATTTTTA
>NW_016108250.1:74091-89234 GCF_001604975.1 Cebus imitator
CAGGAGTCTGGTGCTAGTTGGGTGCAGGAAGATTGTGAATTATTTGGGCAGGAGGGCTATGTGTCCTGGACAATGAAGAAAGGCAGACTTGTAGCTTATCTTCTCCTTTTTGCTTTTCCCTACTCCCACCAGTCTGATTCCTTTTCCCTAATCAGGATGACAGATCATAGCCTTGTGGACTGGGTCATTCTAGGTCTGAGAGAGGTTTGGCCTAATGGCAGAGATTTACCAGAAGAAATGACCTCCTGATGGTCATTGGGAGAGGCTCAGGGGCTTCTCCAAAAATTAGGAATGAGTCAAGCCATAAATGCTTGTTTTTCTGCAGGACCTGATAAAGCAGTTCTTACTGCCAGTATGAAAAATAAATTGCTGCATGTATACCAAGAGAGTCGCAGCACCCTTTGCTGTGTTTCTTGAGTCCTAGAATGGGGCAGATTCATGTGATGTGGGAGAAGCCATTGCAGATTTGGGAGAAACCTAGAAAGCCAGGGATGCGGTGTGCTTGGGAACCCAGCAAGGAATGATGAAAGGGCAAACCCACAAAAAGAGGGGGAAAAGAGGAAAGAGATCAACAAGAATCACACAAAAGTAAATGTGACATAATGTATTAGGAGCAGGGTCACCTTGAGAACAAATAGCTCAACAGTCTAATGCTGTGTTAGCAGCCTTATAGAGGGAACTGCAGCTGAACAGCAGCTCTGTCCCTTCCCTTCTGCCTCTCTGGTGGAAGAAGAAGATGGCTGCACCCTTGTTCTAATGCCTCAGCCTACCAGAGTGGATTCCACTCTAGCCCCTAAACTATGAGTGGGGCCAAGGATGGATGACCCCACGTTTGAGCAATAGGGGTTGACCAAGGGTCCAAAACTGAGGTCACCATTTTCTGGTCCTCAAAAAAAAAAATAAAGAAAGAAAAACTGTTGTCTTACTAGATTCTGGGGCAGAATGTACTTCAATCCATGGAAATCCAAAAAGACACACAGTCCAATTGGTTGCCACTGATGGTGATGAGGGACACATGACCTGGTTAAAATGGACTTTAATCTATCTAGATACTGGAATAGCTCCTCCTTCCCTAGAAGGTCTTTTGGGCATGGAGATGCTGTCAGGAAAGACAGTAAACCTCAGTGAGAGAATTCACAGTGGAGGTGCGTGTAGTAAAGGCTGTTCTTGGGGAAAGGCAAAATGAAACTCAGATAACTTTCTGCCCTAGGAAGGTTGTTCATGGTAAACAATACAAATTGCTAGGGAAGCATGCTGAAATTTGCTTCTCCATGGCAAGGTGACCAGAGAATCTTTCAAGTGGATATCATCAGGGTTCTATGATTAGTCACAGAATAGTGGCTAGAGACTTGTCTTTTTTTCTCATTCCCATGTCTTTCGGTTTTATGGTATTGGTAGCATTATGTTAACTTCTGAAGGTTTTGGTGTGTTACAGGAAACTCCTGCGGCATTGTGTGCTCATCTATGGGAACAGAATAGGCAATTAACCCTCATAAGATTCAGGGCCCAGGGCCTGCAGTGAAGTTTTTATGGGTTTCATGCTTAGGTGAGACTGGAATGATAGCAGGCATAGCAATTGACAAAGTCCAACAATTTACAACTCCAGAAATGTTTTAAAAAGAAAATTTAAAGAAAGAAATCCATACATTTGTGGTCTTCTGAACTATGGAAGAGCCTTTTTTCTACACTTAGCCCAATGTTTGAGACCACCATAAAGAAAGGGGGTAAGTTGGGCCTAGAATTGATCTCAGCAGGAAGCTTTAAGCAAGGAAAAGAGTTGGCACGGTGGGCACAAGCCTGTCTCCTCTCTAGAGGATAGAGCTGGGAATTTGATTAACTGCTACTCCTGAGGGTATGAGTTGGGCATTATTGTTAGGGAAGCAAGGCGTAGGAGAGCTAGAGTGATACCATTTTAAAATCAACTCCATCTTAAAACTAGCACAACACATGTCTTTCCAGTTGAACCCATGGTCCTGTAATATTGGGGTTCTGGGGTTCAGGGTGCCCTCAGCTCCCTGAGAGGACATTTATCTAGGCTGTTGGTCTCCTGCCCTCTCCAGAATGAGACAGGGGACCACAGTGCAGTGTGCAGTAAATGCCGGACTCATATGTGTTTGTAGAAAGTGATTTATTTAGAGAGAGAGAAGCAGAAGAAGGAGAGAAAAAGAAATAGCTAACTCTCACACTGAGTGAGAGAATCCATACAGATGGAATCCAGGAGAGGAAAGCAGCTTCCACACTGAGTGGAAGGGAATAGAGAGAGATGGAGTTTAGGAGGGGAAGACATAGCATGACACTTTCAGGTCCCACAGAATCCCAAGCAGTAAGGTTAATCAAAAGGAAAAATAATCTTCAGAAAATACAAATTCAAGCTTTACTGGGTAAACATAGCTTATATGAGTAAATGAACATATTATCCACAGTTTTTATTTCTTTAAATTCAGTCCAAGGAGGGACCCCAGAACCATGTGACTGATTAGGACAACAGTTCCCTTGGTCTACCACCATTCACAGAAGGGTAACTGAAACCACTGCTTTGCTCCCAGACCTGTCTAACAAAAAATAATGTTTTGTGCATGAAGATTCCAATAGACATAGTTCCAGGAGAAGGGACATTCCACTGAGGCTTAAATAGTAACATATTCGCAAGCTGTATAAGCTATTTCCTGCCAGGGAGTGGCAAAAATCTTGGACAGTTAGAATGGTCCCCATTGATCCCATTGAACACTTTAAATGTCTAAGAGAAATGTGTATACCCTGTGGCACGGTGTTGGGCTCTCTAATATGCTGTATTCCCAACCAGATTGCTTTGATAGCTCTTCCAAACCTGGGTGACATATATGGCATATGGCCCCTTTACAAAAGCTGAGAGCTGACTTTTACTAACTGCTCTAAATGAATCTCCTATTGTAATTCTAATAGATGGAGAAGACCTTCCCTTGCAAGTACACACTAAATTTCTTTATTTTTGACCTTAGTTGTCATGTTCTGTCACTATTATCACCAGATAAGAGTGTGTACAAAGAAAATCTGTTTTTATAATGAGCTCCAAAACATGCTGATGGCTTGGAGGAAAACACCTGGTGCATACATAATCCCCCAGAGAAACACTGCCTGTAGCATAGAAAATCCCTCAGAGAAACACTGTCTGTAGCACAGTTAATCCGCTTAGAGAAACACCGCCTGTAGCATAGATAATCCCCCCAGGGAAACACTGCCTGTAGCATAGATAATCCCCCCAGAGAAACACTGCCAGTAGCATAGATAATCCCTCTAGAGAAACACTGCCTGTAACATAGATAATCCCCTTAGAGAAACACTGCGTGTTTCCTAGATGACTCACCATAGAGAAACACTGCCTGTAGCATAGATAATCCCCCACAGAAATGCTGCCTGTAACATAGATAATTATCCCTTAAAAATGTTTATGTAACCTCCCCAGTGGTCATGGTTTCGGTAGGGAAGTCTGAGGCATGACCATCCACACATGTGTTATGCCAAATGTTTGCTATATAAAGAGTATTATCTGGAGGGCAGGTGCAGGGATCCAGCATGTGGCTGCCTGGGGCATGACATCTTTGGTAAGTTCCTAGTCCATGTTTCTTTCTGAGAAACTGCATTTGTCAGCCTCCTTCTTCTGCCTCTCAGCCTAGGAAGGCCTTTGGCAGTAGGTTTGCATAGATCTGCTCACTGTGGCACCTTCATGCTTTGACTGCCCTGTCTTGGTGTACTCTTATTTGGGGTTAATCTGTCTGATGATGTTAACCTTCCTGTAACTGGCTGTTTATATAGAAATATGGAAATTTCCACAATTTGTAAAATTTTGTTACTGTTCCCTTAAAACACCTCTCTATGATTTGCTGTTTCTTAACCCCCTCTTAAAGTCCAATGACTCTTAGGTTTTCCCTTTTATGGCTACTCTCTAGATCTCATAAATATTCTTCACTCCTTTTCATTCTTTTTTAGATAAAAATATCCCCTGACTGCATTTTCAAAAAGGGTGTTTTTGGGCTCACCGATTCTTTCTTCTGCCTGAGCAGTTCTGCTGTGAAGACCCTATTGTACACTCTTCAGGCTGGCCAGTGTGTTTCTCATCTTCATGATTTCTAGTATTTTAAATTATTATTATTTTAATCTATCTTTTAAATTACTCAGATAAATTTTTGGATTGATTTATATTTCATGTTAAAGTTTGCTTTTATTTTTCCCCAAAACTAAAATTTCCATACTGCTTTTCTGTGTTATCTTAAAGTTTGCTGAGTTTTTTTATTGTTTTCCCCAATACTGCAATTTCCAACTTTTTATCAGAGAGTTCACACATGGCCATCTTGTTAGGGTCTGTGACTGATGGCTTGCTTTGCCCATTTGGGGACATGATGGTTTCACGTCTATTCTTGTTTCTTATGAATGCATGTCTATGTCTTTGCAGTGAAGTTTAATTTGCCTTTGCTGTCTATTTCGGTCTTCCCTGTCCAACTTGTTTTAGAGTATGTCTCTCCAGTCGTCCTCATTTCTGAGTTCCCTCACCCGAGACTCCTGCCTTCCTCTCAGCACTAGATGGGGCCCGAAGCCCAGGCTTGCTGAGGCTCTCAGGCTGGTCCCCAGTGGGGCCTTTTCCTTAAGGTGGATGGCAGTCCCTAGAGAGGCTGGTCAGGGCTTCCTGCTGGGAGCGCCCCGGAGGAGCATCTCCTACAGTGCTGAGGAGCAGCCAGCAAGGTCTGCGCTGGTGCTGCTCACCCACACCTGCTGTTCCACTGCGGCCGCCCTCAGGAGTTCTCACCCTACAGGCATTGAGGATGCTTCCTGCAGGAGGAGGCTGGAGTGGCTTTACTGAGAAGGAACCCAAGAAGGTGAGGAAGCTGGCTGCCACCTGGATTCCACTTTTTCCAGTGTAGAAACGTGACTGCAGGGGACCTTTCTGTGCGGTGCCTGTCAGCCTGTGGGTGTGACAGCCTGGTTAGAGGTCCCTTTTGCAGCCCCCTACTTGAGGTGTTTTACTTCTCTCTTGCCCCATAAAAGGGCACAGCCTCAGTTTTGTGTTTTGAGATATTTCTAGTATATTCTTGTTGCTGGTTTTGGTTTTCTGAGAGGGAGAGTAAAGCCAGATTTCTACTTCATGGCCACTTTGGTTGAGAATTTTTTGTTGTTTACATTCCCAAGTAACTTGGATGAGAGCTGGACCCTGCACAAAATATGGACCAGCCTCAATGGATTCCATCTGATATAAAACTTATAACTGCACAAATGTTATAGATGACCTCTGAAGGTGATCTTGGGCAGCCCGCCCCATCACTGCATGAATATATAGTCTGCAACATTTTCTTTGATTCCTCTTCCACTCATCTTCTGAACTGCTGAAACCTAACCCCATTAGTACCTTCTGCTCTCTTGTAAGCCACACAGAGTCTCTCCAGTAAAAGTTGCAGCTCACATGTATGGTCTTGCTATCCAGTGTGTCACTGGTAGTGTGTTCCTCCAGCCTCCGTTCTGGGCCTCTTGTTGGTGTCATCACTGTGAGTGCATTGTCCTCTGGAGCAGGCTAGAAACTGACTCTTTTTTTTTTTAATTTGGGTTAAGGGTTCGCTACAAAGCCTGTCTCAAAATTCTGACAGAGCCAGGTGTGTGCAGAGCAAGGCTGCCAAGATGAGGCTTGCACTTGACAGTGAGGAATGGCACCTAGGAAATTCTCCGTGGGCTCCTCCTTCCAGGGATGGGGATATGAGATTTGCAAAATACTCACTATTGAGGCTATTGTAACCTAATTGTGGAAGGGATGTCCCATTGCTTTTGCCACATCCATTTAGTAAAATGCAAGTCACTACATCGATCTCATAGGCAAGGGGAAGGGGCTGCACAGCGTGTGGGGCTGGAGGTCATGTCTGCTTCACAAAGCCTAGAACACCCTTGCCCCAGATAGCCTCAGGACTTGCTCCTTTATCTCCTTCAAGTCTTGGCTCAGGCCTTACCTGTGCAGTGATGCCTTCCCTGACTAACCTATTAAAATTACAGTCTTAATTCTCGAAAGAAAACAAAATGACACACAAGCGTATGAAAAATTGCTAAACATCACTAATAATCAGGAAAATACAAATTCAAGTAACAATGGGTTATATCCTCACACCTGTTAGAATGGCTATTAGCAAAAGACAAAAGGTAACAAGCGTAAGTGAGGATGTGAAGAAAAGGGAAACTTTGCATACTGTTGCTGGGAACATAAATTAATACAACCATTATAGGAAGCAGTGCGAGAGTTATTCAAAGAATTAAAAATAGAATTGTCACATGATCCAGTAATATCACTATTGCATATGTATCCAAAAGAAATGCAATCAGTCTGTCAAAGAGATATCTGCACCCCAATGTCCATTGCAGAACTAATCACAGCAGCAGGGTGTGGGAGCAGCATAAGCGCTCCTCCAAGGCTGAATGGCTGACGATAACGTGGTATAGATACGTAGTGAAATACTGTTTGTCCCTAAAAAAGAATAAAAACCTGACATTTGCCACAACATGAATGAACCTAGGGGACATTTTGCTAAATGAAATAAGCCAGGTACAGAAAGACAAATAATGCATGATTACACTTATAAGGGGAATCTAAAATCATTGAAATCATAGAATCAGAGAATACCATGGGCTGGAAAGAGGAAAAAATGTGAAAGTGTTGGTCAAAGTACACAAAATTTCAATCAGATAGGATTAATAAGTTCAGGAGATCTATTGTTCCATGTGATGGCTTTAGTTAATATATTCTTGAAATTTGGTCAGAAAATAGGCTTTTGGTGCTCTCAGAACAAAAAAATGTTAAGTATGTGAGGTAATACATGGGCTATCTTTATTCAGCCATTTTATAATGCATACATATTTCAAAACAACATGGTGCATACAATCATCTATACTTTTATCAATTAAAATAGATAAAATAATTAAATAAATTAAAATCAATGAAATAAAATTGCAGTTCTCACCCATCCATCCCCCATCCTCCTCCCCAGTCAATGCCTACCCATACAGTGGTGGTGTGGAGCCAGCTCTCACCAGCTCACGAGAGAGTTGCTAACATTTTCTGAAAATGTGGGACTCTGTTTTCTTTTTTTTGTATTGATAGCATGAAACTGACCACAGTCGGGACATATACACCACATAAATTGACAAATTAGGAATTTTTTTTTTACTTTCAATAAATAGTCTATAAAATTTTAACTTTTCTACACACAAAAACCATTCTAGGAATTAATCTTTTAAACACTAATAGTTATGAAACTACAAATTATAAAATAAGAAACTTAACACTTATAATCACAAAGGGGCATCATAGTTAGTCCTTCCGCTACATGTAACACTGGGGTATAGTTTCAAGATAGAGTAGTATATTATAACACACAGATGGTGGGGAATAAAAGCATACTAAGATTTTCCTTTATTTTCCCTTCAACTTTTACTTTAAGTTGAGGAGTACATGTGCAGGATGTGCAGGTCTGTCACATAGGTAAACATGGGCCATGGTGGTTTGCTGCACAGATCAACCCATCACCTAGGTATTAAGCCCAGCCCACAGTAGCTATTTTTCCTGATACTCTCCCTTCCCCCCACCACCACCCGATAGGCCCCAGTGTGTGTTGTTCCCTCCATGTGTCCATGTGTTCTCATCGTTCAGCTCCCACTTATAAGAGAAATTTGGTGTTTGGTTTCCTGTTCCTGTGTAAGTTTGCTAAGAATAATGGTCTCCAGATCCGTTTATGCCCCTGCAAAGAACATAACCCCATTCTTTTTAACGGCTGCATTATATTCCATGGTACCACATTTTCTGTATTCAGTTTGTCATTAATGGGCATTAGGGTTTATTCCATTCTTTGCTATTGTGATTAGCGCTCTAATGAACATGTATGTGCATGTATCTTTATAAGATTCTGATTTATATTTTTTGGGTATATACACAGTAATGGATTGCTGGGTCAGATGGTATTATTACTTCTAGATCTTTGAGGAATCACCACACTGTCTTCCACAATGGTTGAACTAATTTACATTCCCACTAACAGTGTAAAAGCATTCATTCTTTTTCCACAACCTTACCAGCATCTGTTGTTTCTTGGCTTTTTAATAATTTCTATTCTGACTGATGTGAGATTTTATCTTATTGTGGTTTTGATCTGCATTTCTCGAATGATCAGTGATGTGCTTTCTTTCATACATTTGTTGGTCACAGGAAAGTCTTCTTTTGGGAAGTGTCTGTTCAAGTCCTTTGCCTGCTTTTTAATAAGGTTGTTTGCTTTCTTCTTGTAAATTTGTTGATGTTTTTTGTAGACTCTGGATATTAGACCTTTGTCAGATGGATAGATTGCAAAAATTTTCTCCTATTCTGTACGTTGTGTGTTCACACTGATGACAGTTTCTTTTGCTGTCCTGAAGGTCTTCAGTTTAATTATATCCCATTTATCAATTTTTGCTTTTGCTGCCATTAAGGAAGAACCAGAAGAGTTAACATTCACCAACACACCACGGTCTCCACAACACACACCACCTTCTGACATGTGTCGCAGTTTACTTAGTTGGTTATTGTGTGCGTCTCCTCACTGAAGTACAAGTCCATGAAGACAGACAATTTTGTATGTTTTGTTTACTGTCGTGCCTACAACACCAAGCGGGGTAGATGCTCAATGAACGTTTGTTCAATGTTGGATAAATCAATGGATGAGATATTACTCCTTCAGAAAGGGCTTTCCCTGACCAACTCCTCCCTATAATCGAAGTTAGATCTGCCCTGTGATTTTCTCTTTCTCTCAGCACCCAGCTTTTCCTTCAGAGAAGGTGCCATCATTTCTAATTATAAATGCTCATTTATATTTGTGTTTAATATATGGCTCCCAGCAAGATTGTAAAAGCATTTTGAGAACACATGCTGTGTCTTACTCACCACTACCTAGGACCATTTCAGGTAGATTACAGGTGGTCAGTAAAGGTTTCTTAAATATATACATAGCAAAATAATAAAATGGAATAAATACATAGCTTATACCACGTACAGGTCTATCACTTTGCAGAGAGTTACAACTTTTATTTTGGGAGGTAGAAAGCCAGCATGGGAGGATTGGAGCAGAAACCAGCATCTACACACAAGCGTACACATGTGCATACACATGGACACTTACACAAGCACACCCTCACTTGTGCACAGGCGTGCACACACAGCAGCATCGATTGTTTAAGGATCTGAGAGAACTCTTAATTCCTAAAGGTGTGGTCTTCAGTTTGTCCCCAAGTCTCCTGAGTAGAGCGTGAACTCAGCTTCCAGCTGACTCCGGCTGGCCTCGGCGGCATGGAGCTCGGTGTGGGTTCTCAGGCGCCTTCTTCCCGGGCATCTCCTCCGGCGCCTCCGCCACCTCTGCCGCCCACCCGGGAAACGTCGGTCCCGCAACCCAAGCACTCGGGCATCTGCGAACCGCGAGCTGCAAGCGGGCAGACCGGCAGAACCAGGGGCGAAACGGCCTGGTGGGAGCCACTGGCGGGGGCGCGGCGGTGGGAATGGGCGGCGGTGGATCCGGTGGTGGGAATGGGTGGCAGGAACAGGGTGGTGGGAATGGGCGGCGGTGGGTCCGGTGGTGGATCGGGGGCCGGGTTCAGAGTGGGGAGAACGGTTGGTGGTGGATCCAGTAGAGGATCCGGGTGGTGGGAACGAGTGGGGGGTCGGAGTGGGGACAATGGGCGGTGGTGGATCCGGTGGAGGACTGGGTGGCAGGGGGTGGCATGGAGCTGCCAGGGAAAATCAGTGTGTGCCTGGGAACCTCTAAGGTCATACTATCAAGTTTTGTTTTATTGAGAAATGGTTTTGTTTTTATTTAATAATGTATTCCCAATCTTTTAAGAATATTTGACCTGCAAACATTTCCCCCTAATTTACAAAGAGGAATGTACCTACCATTTAAGACACAGTTAACTTAGTCCACACACAACCACATTGTGTGAAATCTTGTCTTGGGAACTGGAGTAAAACAGTATCATCCAATCTTGTCAATAAGCAGATCATGACCTGGCACGATGGCTCATGCCTGAAATCCCAGGACTTTGGTAGGCCGAGGCAGGGAGATCACTTGAGGCCAAGAGCTCAAAACCAGCCTGGCCAATATGGAGAAACCCCGTCTCTACTAAAAATACAAAAATTAGGTGAGCGTGGTGGCGGGCGCCTGTAATCCCAGCTACTCGGGAGGCTGAGACAGGGGTATTGCTTGAACCTGGGTAATGGAGGCGGAGGCTGCAGAAGACTCCAGCCTGAGCAATGGAGCGAGACTCTGTCTCAAAAAAAGAAGAAGAAACCAAAACCGAATAAGCAGATCAGAGCACATCTTTGGAGGAACATTTCAGCTCTCATCTGCAGTGTAAGTAGTGGATTACAAGTTACTCATGTTCTAAGTATAAAAAAGTGTTCATGGTCAGGCGCTGGAACCCTCAAGGTAGTTTCCACTCTGTTAGGCACTGAAGAAAATACTTGAGGCTTGAAACGGTGAAATACGGTGAACGGAAGGAGTAAGGAAGAAAGAAGTGATGCAGCGTCTTTCTTCTTTTTCTCCAATATGCCTTAAAAGCTCAGTCTGAAGTCACCTTATCACATCTCTTGTTTATATGTAGACAAATAGAACTATTGTCAGGAAAATGTTACTAAGCTACACAGTAACAAAAACTATTCTAGGAATTGGTGGAGGTGTTTTTCATCATTTAATTTTGTCTTATAATATGTTAAAGAAAATCACTAGTAAACATTTAAGTTTGATAAATTCAATGATAATGCTGCCACTTGTAAAGTAGAGTGTGTTTAATTATAGTCCTTATATGCTTTACAAATGGAACTTGCTTGGGGGCCTACTGTCTCCAAATTAGAAGGTAATTAGTGCATCCTCTTGGCTGCTTAAGAGTCATGACAAGTCCCTGGACTTTTCTCTCAAAAATAATGTAAGAATTGGCTTATCATAATTTTACTTTACTGGTGCCACTGAATATAAACACTCTCCCAAATGTGTGACTTTTGACTTTTCTCTCAAAAATAATGTAAGAATTGGCTTATCATAATTTTACTTTACTGATGTCACTGAATATAAACACTCTCCCAAATGTGTGACAGTCATAGTTTCCAAAACTAATGAAAGTTTGGTTCTCTATTAATTGATATGTCTTCGGTAATTTCAAGTTTTGCTTTGTTGTTGTTGCTGTTGTTTTTTTGGGAGGGGAGGGCCTGGGCAGAGGACATGGCCAGAGGTATAGTTTGAAAAGAAGGCCTTCTTTTCTTTTTCTGATTTTATTTAATTTAGGGAACTTCTTTGGTAGAGAGACACTGTGTCTCTGTCCATTTTGTTTTTAATTATGCTTTAAGTTCTTGGATACATGTACAGGATGAGCAGGATTGTTACACAGGTACACATGTGCCGTGGTTGTTTGCTGCACCCATCAACCCATCAACGACATTAGGTATTTCTACTAATGCTATCTATCCCTCCCTTAGCCCTCCAATCCACAACAGGCCCCGGTGTGAGATATTCCCTTCCCTGTGTCCATATATTCTCATTGTTCAAATCCCACTTATGAGTGAGAACATGCAGTGTTTGGTTTTCTGTTCCTGTGTTCATTTGCTGAGAATGATGGTTTCCAGCTTCATCCATGTCCCTGCAAAGGACATGAACTCATCCTTTTTTATGGCTGCAGAGTATTCCATGGTGTATATGTGCCACATTTTCTTTATTCAGTCTATTATTGATGGGCATTTGGGTTGGTTCCAAGTCTGTGCTATTGTGAATAGTGCTGCAATCCACATATGTGTGCATGTGTCTTTATATGCACAAGATTTATAATCCTGTGGTTATAATCCCATTATTCATAAATGGCATTTTCCCAACACCTTTTATTAAATAGGGAATCCTTTCGCTATTGCTTGTTTTTTTCTTTCAGGTTTATTAAAGATCAGATGGCTGTGGATGCATGGTGTTACTTCTGAGGCCTCTGTTCTGTTCCATTGGTCTAAATCCCATTGCTGGGTCAAATGGGATTTCTGGTTCTAGATCCTTGAGGAATAGCCACACTGTCTTTCACAATGGTTGAAATAATTTACACTCCTACCAACAGTGTAAACTCCACCTACTCTCCAGCCTCTGTTTCCTGATATTTTAATGGTTGCCTTTCTAACTGGCATGAAACAATATCACATTGTAGTTTTGATTTCCATTTCTCTAATGACCAATGATGATGAGATTTTTTTCAAATGTTTGTTGGCTGCATAAATGTCTTCTTTTGAGAAATGCCTGTTCATATCCTTTGCCCACTTTTTGGTGGGGTTGTTTGTTTTCTTCTTCTAAATTTGTTTAAGTTCCTTGTAGATTCTGGATATTAGCCCTTTGTCAGATGAATAGGTTGCAACAATTTCTCCCATGCTGTAGATTGCCTGTTCACTCTGATGATTGTTTATTTTGCTGTGCAGAAACTCTTTAGATTAATTAGATCCCATTTGTCAACTTTGGCTCCTGTTGCCATTGCTTTTGGTGTTTTAGCCGTAAAGTCTTTACCCATGCCTGTGTCCTAAATGGTATTGCTTAGGTTTTCTTCTAGTGTTTTCATGGTTTTAGGTCTTACCTTTAAGTCTTTAATCCACCTTCAGTTAATTTTTATATAAGGTATAAGGAAGGAATCAAGTTTCATTTTTGTCATATGGCTAGCCAGTTTTTCCAACACCATTTATTAAATAGGAAATCCTTTCCCTTTTGCTTGTTTTTGTCAGGTTTGTCAAAGATCAGATGGTTGTAGATGTGTGGTGTTATTGCTGAGGCCTCTGTTCCTCTCTCCAAATCTTCAGCTGTCTCTTTGATATTGTCCTTGCAGCTGTAGAACAAGCCAACTTCCTCCTGTCTCAGGCCTCCCTGCATGCCTATTCTTATGCCAGGAATTCTGTTCCAAGATGCTGTCTTTGCCTGTTTATTTATTTGGGGTCTATGCTCAATAGCCACCTCCATTCTTTTCCACTTTAACCCCATGATGTTACCCTATCATGGGGTCTTGGTAACATTTGTCATTAGTTCTCCTGCTTCCTGTTTACCTATTGGTGTATTTGTGTAAGAAAATGTTGATGGGAGCCTTTCCAGAATGGGGAACAGGGCTCCGACAGAGGAGTAAGAGGATTTTAAGTGTTGAAGAGGTTGGTTGGTGGTGGGGCCACACATCACCTCCCCAGCATTGGCCCAATCACACTCATTCTTAGAAGACGGTTGGACAGTGCCTCCTCCCTGACCAGCACCTACTCGCATCCACATCTCAGGCTCATGTAAGAAAATGACTGCATGTCAAAGTGAGCCACCAGGGACCTTCCTCAAAAAGGCCTTTCCCCCACCTTCTCCTAGTTGAAAACAGGCCTCTATTATTCTTCCTCATGGCAATGCCTTTTGGCCCTACTTAGCATCCTTACAATCTGAGGTCTTCTCTGTGTCTGTGGATATCTTTGTTTGATTCTCATTTCTCCTGCTAACCTTAAGTCCAGAAGGGCAGAGACCAGCCTGGCTGTCTTACCCATCACTTTGCCGCAACACCAGGGAGAGTGCCTGACATTTCATGGGAGTTTATTAAATATTTGTTGAATGAATGCCATTGACCTGGTTTTGTATTTAAAGAAGCCTCTGGAAGGAAACCTTTCTCCACGGGGAAGCAGAGCTCTAAGGTAGAAGGTAAGGTTAAGTGGGCAGAGAGACAGGCAGGTGGTGGTGGGTGGCAGTGCCTTTTGGTAGCAGGAGCAAAACTGGAGAGGGAAAGGGGAGGGAGAAGAGAGGTCGGCTTGATTCCAGCGTGTAGAGCGAAACAGGGACCTGAGAGTTGAAAGTGACGCTGGTCTCCTCATTGGTCTGGGTTCTTAAAACACATGCGTGCAGGCACACACACACACACACACACACACAACAATAAAAAAAGAATGTGAGTTGTTACAAGCCAGAATCTGCATACCTCAGATAAGGAAAATAAGACCTAAAAAGAGGTAGGCAAACAAAATTTCAAAATTTGTTAAATTGTCCCGGGCAATTCACACATATTTTCTCATTAAATTATTAGGCTGAGTCTCAGCTATTACAATCATGATGTTGCATATGATAAGCCAAAATCCAAGTGGAAAGTCTCCAAGGTGTCACCGACAGAAAGGGTAGGGTTGGCCCCAGAACCCCAAGGCTAATGCCACACTCGGTCTCTGCTTTTTGCCAGTTGCTCCACACCTCCCTTGAGCCTGAAACCTCTCTGGTCCTGCCCTACTGCGATTCACACTCTGAATCAAGCCATCTCTCTCCAGACTATGGCCACACCCCAGTGTCATCTTTTTCCTTCATTGGAAGTATAGTGATAGCTCATCTGGTCCACTTTGCCAGGATGAGGTCATTTTGCAGAAATACATGTGTCCAGTAATTCACATATTCCCTATAAATGTTGAAACCTGAGAAAAAATTATAAGCAGCCTAGGTGATGCCTGCAGGGTCGGCCAGTGTGCATAGGACAGTTTGACCCTGTGCTGAATGTCCCCAGAACAACAAGTTTTCAAGTTCTTTTTTTTTAGGAGGGAGAAGACAGAAGGAAGAAGCTCTGCCATACTGAGACAGAGGGAGGAGGCCTCCAAAGCCAACAGATGGGGCCCCCCAGTATTCAGTTTTTTAAGTAAGTCTTTAATTAAATATGTTTTTTGTAAATGTATGGCTTTTTTTTTTAGATGCCCTTTAGCAGATTAGCAAAAATTTCCCTTTGATTTCTAGTTAGCTGAGTTTTTAAAAAATGAATGGCAGTTGGGTTCTGCATCTGTTGATATGATCATATTTTTTTTTCTTCTGTAGTCTGGTAGCATGGTGGCTTACATGGATTGACTTTCAAATATTGAATTAGCCTTGCATTTCTGGGATAAATCTCACCCACAACTGGGTGTGTTGGCATGCACAGGTAGTCCAGTTACTTGAGAAGCTGAGGTGGGAGGATTGTGTGAGCCTAGGAGTTAGGGGCCAGCCTTAGCAACATAGTGAGACCTTGTCTTTAAAAATAAAAAATAATCCCCCCTCATGATGTATGAATCTGTTATTCATTTTGCCAAAATTTAGTTGAGGATTTTGTGTCTATGTTCATGAAGGATTTAGACTGTGGTT
>NW_016108250.1:89697-100002 GCF_001604975.1 Cebus imitator
TTATGCCCTCATTTAACCTTAATCACCTGCTTCAAGGCCCTATTGTCAAATATAGCCATATTAGGGGTTAGGGCTTTGACACAGACATTTTAAGGGGACATAGTTCAGTCCATGACAGCAGTGATGGTGCTGACAGATTTGACCAGGAGTATTCAAATGTACGCTAGTATTGAAGTGACCTTTTAAACCACTGTTCTGTATTTGTGATGTTGGCAAGTCATTCAGCCTCTTTTTTTTTTTTTGACCGGTGTCATTTTTTTTTAATAGTAAATATATTTTAAAAAAGAGAGAAAGGAAGAAAGAGAAAGAATTTAAAAAAAAGAAGAAAGAAAGAAAAAATGAAGGAGAGGAAGAATGAGGAAGAGGGACAGGGAGAGAGAACTTGGGTGTTGCTTTATTGCCCGGGCTAGAATGGAGTCTAAAAATGGGTATGCCTGTAATTGTGTTTAATAATAGAGACATGGAAAAAAAATTAGGGAAGAAAATAACTAACAAGCAGCCAACCAATATTTCATTTACACCTGTAAATAGGTGTGATGTGGTACTGATAAAAGTGTATATTTTGTATATTTAAAGTTTTCAAGTTCTTGTGTCTGCTTCTCACCATTTTCCTGTCTCCTTACACTGCCAAGCAATTACATGTTCCTTCCTTGTTCAGTAGTCTTGGCATTGAGACCTAACACATTTGTAGAAAAAAATATTATACTCTATGAGATAGAGGTTTACTAGTTTAGACATGCAAATAAAAGGGAAAACTTCTAAACTTTGCCAGTAAAAAAATAATCTGCAGATGACCTGTTCATAGCTATTGGTGGTTTTTCTCTTCCTAAATCTCTGTTTCCTTCAGAGGGAAAAGATTACAGATTAAATAAAAACAAATTATTCTTTTGTCACCTATTAGAAATTATCACTGTTTTTTTCCTCTTTCCATCTAATAATAATTCTTAACCATCCCCTGGAGTAAAAGTGAACAAATTTTGGAGTAAAAAGAGCCTCTGGGATATTCAAATTATTATATTTTCCAGTACATTGAAAACAATATGAAGAGACTGCAGCCAATCTGCCTGGAGATTTTTATTCTTTTTTCTTTAGGAAACCACTGGGATGACTCATTTTGGGTGGGAAGGATGCAATTACTACTTTTATTATTGCTATCTCACACACACAAAAAAATGGCATCACATGGAAACATGAGTAAGGAGCTTCTTTTGCCAGAGACCTTATGTTATTCCTTCCACTTGTCAGCACACAAAGAGAAATATGGCTTTCTATGCAATAGATATTTCATCCAAATTTAGCTCATATATCGTGAACAGAAGCAAGACATACAAGTCCAGTATAATGGAAACTAGTTACATTTATTAATTTTATGCGTGAACAGATTAAGTGAATTATTACCAAAAGTTTCCTGGAAGCTGGGCCTTGCTGCTCTGCGCAGCCCAGGCGCCCCGGGCAGGAGGCCGCCTGAGTGTGTCCTGCAGACCAGGGAGGGCAGCAGAGGCAGCGCGCGGGCCGACTGGCCACGGGC
Source organism: Cebus imitator (assembly GCF_001604975.1). Lineage (NCBI taxonomy): Eukaryota > Metazoa > Chordata > Mammalia > Primates > Cebidae > Cebus > Cebus imitator. The sequence continues at coordinate 91,226 of NW_016108250.1, forward strand.
TCAGCCAGGAGGATGCGGAATCTGAGTGGGGCGGGGAGGCGGCAACCTGCGGGGTCAGATGGGCGCGCGCCCGGGGCGCCACACGAGGTCGCCTTCCGCTGCCTGCAGCAGGTGGCAGCGCTGGGGCAGCAGACCTTTGACTTTCCGGCCGCCTGCCGGCGGGCTCCCACCCTAGCCAGTTTTCTGCGCCACGAGGCGCTCACCCTGGGCTTCGTGGGCACCGCAGCCTGGCTGGCGCTCGGGCTGGTCGGAGTGCATTTGTCACCTGCTTGTACCCAGAGGCTGGACCCAATGTCCCAGGACCGTGACTTTCTCACGGCGTCCACGGGGCCCTGCACCGCTCCAGGGATGGAGAACGCGCGGGCCGCCGGCGGCCCCCGTGCTAAACTTCCCCTGGCCCTGGGGGTTGCCGTGCCCTCTTCGTCCAGGCCGCTGCTGCACTGTCCCTGCATGGAAGCCCCCAGCAGCACCCGCAAATCCTCCTGGCGCTGCTCGGCTTCCTCTTCGCCGGCTGTGGGAGCCAAGTCTTCCTGCAGGAAGGAGCAGGCAGCTTCGACTTCGTCAGCGGCTTCCACTCCGAGGAATGCCAGGCGCCCCAGAAGCCCTCACATTGACACCGACAGCCTCTGTGCGCTTCGGGTAGCCCTGCCCTGGTCGTGCCAGGACTGACCTCCGCAGCCGCGAGCTCGGCCAGGACCTGCAGGCGCAGGCACAGCCCTGGGGGCTCGGGTCCGCGGCAACCTGCGGGGGCCCCAGGAGTCTGCAGCCAGAAAGGCGGAGCAGCAGACTTGAACCCAGACTTGGCCCTTCACAACCAGGCTTCGGAGGAGTGGAGCAGGTATGGGAAGGGCCGCACAGTCCGCATTTTTAAAAATCACAGCCTCGGTGTGAGCTGAGGCTTCCCTGCCTTCTGCAGCCTCTTCCCTTCACCCTTCATCCAGCATCCAGCCCCTGTCCAGAGAGAAATGGCAGGAGGGCTGCCCTTCGCATTCACCGCACTCCCTCCCCAGCCTGAGGAAAGCCGGGGGAACTAGGGGCCGGAGTCCTGGCTTCTCATCTCAGGTCCATCACTGGCTCTGGGTGGCAGTAGCAGAGCCCTAGCCCTCTCTGGGCCTCAGTTTCCCCACCTCAAGTCATTAAAAGAGTCCCTTGGCAGCTGAGCTCTTCTACTCTTCTCATTTAGCTCTAAATTCTGTGGGCTGGGGTGGGACTATAAATCCCATTTTGCAGATATAGAAACTGAGGCCCATAGAAGTGAAGTGGTTTGCTTGAGGCTGCATTGCTAGATTTTGTTGAAAGCAGGCCTTGAACACAGCGGACTTTCTGTAGTTTCAGGCTCGAAAACCCAGTGTCTGCTCTGAGTTCCATTTTCAAGCCCCTCACTACATTCCCTCATCATGGCCACGGCTTGCCAAGGCCTCTCCTCAAGGGACACACCAGTTTTCTTGTCGGAACAAGATGAACGGAGCCCTGAATTCACCCCACCCGCTTCGTAATTGGGCTTGTGGAAAACAAGGTCATGTGTAGCTGTTGAGGCGGTCAGTTCCATGTGGTCATCAGATTTTTGTCCACGCTATTTGTATTAACTGTGTTGTTATATTAGGCTCACTGTGGGGTGTGCATTTATTTTGCACATTTAGTGTTTAACTTTTAAGATCTACTGGGAATATCCAGAAAACTTTTAAAATCAATATTTCACATGAAGAAACTTCAAAAATGTCATCCTGTTTAAAACAGTTTATGACAGACTAAATAAGGCCTGTGGCAGTTATATTTTATTTAATTATTATTATTATTATTTTTTAGAAAATAGGCGCCTGCAGTGCTTTTCTTTCTGATATTTGGACTGAAAAACACCTCCTGGCCAGCTGTGGTGGCTCACACCTGTAATCCCAGCACTTTGGGAGGCCGAGGCGGATGGCTCATGAGATCAAGAGATCGAGAGCATCCTGGCCAACATGGTGAAACCCTGCCTCTACTAAAAATTCAAAAAATTAACCGTGCATGGTGCTGTGCACCTGTAGTCCCAGATACTTGGGAGGTTGAGGCAGGAGAATCGCTCGAACCTGGGAGGCAAAGGTTGCAGTGAGCTGAGATCATGCCACTGCACTCCAGCCTGGCACCTGGTGACAGTTCAAAACTGTCTAAAAAAAAATTTTGTTTTGTAAGATATGTTTCAAATTGAATGATCTCATTATTTTGCCACACTGGCTTTCTTTCCCTTTGAATTACAGATGTATGTGTGCATCACAGTGTGTGAAATAACTCTCAAGAGTTATGCTTCACGTCATATTCTTCAACAGTGTGTTTCTTAAGAACAAGGACGTTTCTCCTCCATAAACACAAATCAAGATACCTAGGAATTTAACATTGATACAATATTATTGTTCAACATTCAATTGTGCCCTCCATAAATTTTCCTAAAATGTTATTTGTAGCTATCTGCACAGTTCAGAACCCAGCCTAAGGTCATATTCTGCATTTAAGTTGTCATCTCTTTAGTCTCCAAAAATCTCCCAGCTTTACAAAAACGTATTACTACAGTGATGTTACTAATGAGTCCAGGCTAATACGGATATGTATGAACGTTTCCTCATGTTAAAATTAAGGGTAAACCTTTGACAGGGAACCCTCGTCAATGATATCATTTCCTTGTGGTGCATTAAGTTAGGAGGCATAGAATGTCAGGCTATCTGGGTTTTATGGTAATGATTATTTAATTCACATGAGGTCTCCAGATTTGTTTTTTGTAAAGGTAATTTTGTCCCTTTATAATTTGTGGAGCAATAGGCTGAGTGATACCTTCAGACCATGTAAATATTCTAATCATCCGTATTCCTTTAGTGTTTATTGGTGACTCTTGCTTAAACCAGTTATTGTGGTGGTTGTAACATGTTGATTTTCTGTTGCTTTTATTTCTTCTACATTGGAATTGTTGGAAAACAAAAAACAAACGCTTTCTCTTCCACTCTGTTCCCTTTATAAGTGTAGACTAGACTCAAGATTCTTTTCTATTCAATATATAATAATCCATTCCTGTCATTTGTATGTTCCTGCCCAAATTGTCCAAAATGTGACAAATAAAAGCCCCTTGAAGTACACTTATGTGGCCTTTGACAAACGTCCCATTCGTTTTTAGTATTTTCTTCCTTTTCTGGCCCAAGAGGCCTCAGGTTCACTCTGCTCTTCCTTTCCTTGTCTCTGCATTGGAAGCAGCGCTTTCTCCAGGAAGCTCTTACTCCTTTTGGATTTAGCAAAATTTGTAATTTATAGTAAGAACAAAGGGATTTAACTGTATTGTAAGCCTGTGATTTAAGATTTTTTCCTTAGAAAACAATTTATCTATAAAACAAGGTGTTAATATTAACTACTCTTTGAAATTACTTAGATGATGCAGAGTTTAGCATTGCATTATATATGATAAATCAGAATTATAGATGTACAATTTTAGGGAGAATACAATTAAAATGGAGATCAGAATGATCTTCCCTTTTGAATTTAATCATCTTTTTACACATATAAAAATATGTTTTATTCAGCCTACACTTAAGAAACATACATTACTGTGCTAGAAGTTCCATGGTATTGACATGAGTGGGATACTGATCCTATCCTTCAGGAGCTTACAATCTAGTAAGGACATAAGACAAATATTCATAGATCTATATTGAGAGAGAAACTACAGTAAGTTTCAACTGTTGGTACCCAGAAAATAGAGATCTGACCTGGGTCAGGGTATCTGAGAAGTTTCACAGCATACTTGAGTTAGAGCAGAGCAGCCTAATCTACCTAGAAACAAGAGCCACAAAGAGGGAAGCGGTAGAAATGCTAGAAGTAAGATGAAACTAGACAGGGCGGCCTTAACTTTCAGTGTAAGTTTTTTCTGCATTTCACAGGCAGTAAGTGCCTGTTTTCTGTGTAGTGACATTGGGACATGTTCTTCAGAGGCAGTGGATAGCTTTAAACGGAGACTAGCTTGAGTGATATGGCCAGACATTAGAGTTACAGGTGGCCTGAAATGTCACTTCGCCGATGACCCTAAGAAAGACTAGGCTGCATTTTACTTATTCTAGTCATAATACAATTGAAATTAAATACTCTTTGAAACGTCTTTTTCTTTGAGGTCTGCCCGCCCCATTATACTAGAAATGTCTTGAGAAAGGCTTAGTCTGTCATGTTTTTCTTTACATATTCTACACCTAGTAATGTCTGATATGCATTTATCTCATATTTGAGATAAATGTGCTGATTTAAATACCTGGTTAACAGATTCAAATACCTGGAGGCTTGGCTTGTAAATCAAAGATTCTAAGGAGACATGTTCCTTGCTTTCCCTGTCCCTTGGAGGCCTGCCGGAGGCCATTGCCAAAATGTGTTTGGTTGTCTAGACCAAGTGCAGGCCACTGACCAGCAGCATCAGCCTCAGCTGGAGCTTATTATAAATGCAGGTTCACAGGCCCCATTTCAGGCCTCCTGGATTAGAATGCTGGGGGCCCAGGCTCTAGGTGTCTAAGAGCCCACTAGTTGATTCTTGCATATGCTGAAGTTTAAGAACTGCTGGCCTACATGCACCCTAGTCAGAAGGTGGGGGCTAGCTTAGGAAACCACCCATGGATAGAATTATATTCACCACCTTCAGGGCTTGATCTCCACCATTGTCTACTCCCTAGAACAGCACTCCCAAATTAAAGCCTTGATTTTACCAGAAGATTTTTTGGCATTCACTGTACTGGTGTCACTGGGTAAACTGCTGCTGTATCCATGAACGACTTAATGTCAAAAAAATGATTCAAGGCAAAGAAGGTCAGAAGAGAGAATAAGCCAATTATCTAGAAAGGATGAATTAAATTTAGAAATGTTATTTATGCTCAGCAGCAGTGAATTCAGAGGCAAAGGAAACTGATAGTGTTTCATATTCTGAGATAAACCAGATTCTCACTTAGGCTCCACTTGATTCTTATAGCAACCTGGGAAATTACCACTGTAAAGAAAAATATTGTTTTATTTGTGGAACAGGAATCAATTAGAATTGACAGAGCCAGGGTTTGAACCCAACACTGTGTAAGACTGAGACCTTTACTCTTCGTCCTCTCTGCTGGTGATATAGAAACCCCTCAGTATCTGTGGAGGATTGGTTTCAGGAGTCCCCACCAATACTCAACTCCAGAGACACTCAAGTTCCTGATGTAACATGGCATAGCATTTGCATACAACCTATGCACATCCTCCTGTACACTTTAAATCATCTCTAGGTTACTGTCATACCTAACCAAAAGTAAATGCTATGTAAAGTTGTTATACTGTACTGTTTTCAATTAGTATTTTTCATTGCTATATTGTTAGTTTTTACTTTTTCTCAATTATTTTTGATTTTGTTTGTTGTTGAGTCTGACAATGCACAAGTCATGACATTTGGAAAAATGTCTAACAAGCTGTCCCAAATGTCTATCAAGTTGACATTAAACATAGTGGAAAGTATTTTTTTGTCAGTGGAAATGTGGTTAATCTGCAAATCGCAAATATAGCCCCCAGAATTTCTTTCCTCTAGATCTTCAAATAATTAGAACATTTTTACATCAAAGATGCTTGGACAGTATTAATTTTTAAAAGGAAGGAGGTCTGGGAACAGTGGCTCTAGCCTGTAATCCCAACACTTTGGGAAGGCAAGGTGGGTGGATCACCTGAGGTTAGGAGTTCAAGACCAGCCTGGCCAACATGATGAAACCCCATCTCTACTAAAAATACAAAAAATTAGCTGGGTGTGGTGGTGGGCACCTGTAATCCCAGCTACTTGGGAGGCTGAGGCAGAACCACTTGGACCCAAGAGGCAGAGGTTGCAGTGAGCAATGATCTCACCATTGCACTCCATCCTGAGCAACAAGGGCAAAACTGTCTCAAAAAGACAAACAAAAATGTAAGATATAATAGCCCATTATATTTACATTTACATTTATTTTCTCTTGCTCTCAACTGAAGCATAAAGAAAGCTGTTATCTCATTTCCAGTTGATAATTTAGAATTTCCAATAATGTAGTGCTTTGAGAGATAGACCACCTCAGAACCAGCCACTTCCAAGAGAAACTCCAGATGAAGTGTTACATTCTTCTTCCCACCTGCTTCTGGCGAACTCCGTTTTAACCACAGGCAAAGTAGAGAACTAGATAGGACTTGAGACGTCCTGCTTATGTTTTAAAAGTTAATCCAAAGGCAATTTTTAAAAGTTGTTGTCCAAAGTGTACCAAAACTCCGACCCACTTTACGAAGGCCAAAATTCTAGGAGACATGAAGCAATACATGAGCTGGGTCTGGCATTAGATGGCCTAAGTCCATTAAAGCTGTAGGGCTTGGCTTGAATAAACAAGAGAACTATCTCTGAAACTCGGTTTCTCTGCATCGGTACTGTACCTCTCACAGCTGTAGAGAATTCAAATTCAATATCCTATGTATATCAGCCTGTCCATAATTAGCATCCCTGAGAAATTGTGCTTCATTTATCTAGACAGAATGAAAAGAACTGAGTCTGAACCATGTCCTGTGGATGAATTAAAATTGGGGTGCTTTAAAAGCTGTTCTCCCAGGAACCACCACAGTAAAAAGCAGGGATCCTAGCTTGACTATGTAGGCTTTGCTGGACTGATTTAAGCAAATAATTCATTCCCTCCACGAAGTAAGGGAATTTAGACTAAAAATCCTCTGGCATATCTTTTAGGTTTAAAATTCTACACAATTTCACAGGAGAAAAATCCAAAAGCCTTGCATAATTCAAAACACCAAAAACCTTACTTTCCTCAGAGATGGTTTACAATGGAAAGATCACCATCCGTTGTCATTTCAGGCTCTGCAGTTCACAGTCGCAGTGTGGAGGCCTGGGCTAAGTCACACTACAGCAGGCTCCCTCCCTGTCTAAGAGAGCAGGTGTGGGGTGTTCCCAAAGACTTGGCCAGTATCAGGCAGCGAGGGTAAGGGCTGCCCAGGGAGTGAAAGGAACCCAACCTTTCGGGAAAACAAACTAGGAGATGTATGGGCAAAACACCCACTAAATCCCTTTAGGGTCAGTGTTCTGTGTGGAAATCACATAAGGGGAGAAGACACGCACAGATACCTGTAAGGATAAACAACCTTTATTCCATGTAAACAGCAATGCAGATATAATAAGCAAATGATACAGTAAGCAGATTGATATAATACACAATTGCAATGGGAAAGGGGAGAAGAGAAAAGATATTCACACTCATGGAACTATGGAGGATTCACCACCACATTGGGAAGCAACAGCCTGGGCTCCAGTCGGCCATGGCCCCTCATCAGTGCACAGATGAGGAGGGTCTCATGGAGCTTAGGTGCAGTGTGGGACCCCAGCTCTCCTTGCGGCAACTTGTTTGGCATGAGGCTCAGTCAGGAGGGCCCTTCGTGGCCGGGCTTAAGGAACACAGAAATGTCAACTTGTTTCTGTAATTGTCTGTTGTTTTTCAATAACTAATGTATAGAAATAGACTGAAATAGAGATTTCTCCAAAACAATGCTGGATAAACACCTCAAGGGGGTCACTCAACTCATTCCCAGACTAGGAGACCATTGTTGGTGTCCATATTCAATTGAGTTCAAATTTAATATTTAACTTTTCCTCCACAGTCAGGACTTCAAAGAAGTCCTGTCTGCTCTGAGAAGTCCAGTGTGGGAATTTCAGATGACCTGAAGGAGACACAGTCACCATCAAGGACTCAGTGTTGCAGGAGCCAGGAACAGAGCAGGGAGGTGGATACTGGAAAGGGGCCAAGTGGGGCCCCAGCCTTGGTCCCTCACCAAGGGAGTGGGATGGAGCAGGTAAGCACCACCAGGGAGGTCGTGATGAGGAAGAGACCATCTGGACCTTGGCACCCACAATGCTGCCAAACTCTTGGGGCAGCAAAAGTCACTGAGACTGAGGGATGGCAGGGCTGGGGACTTGGCACCAGGAGGCGACTAAAGCCACCCAACCCAGCAGCAGTGGCAGCTCCATGGTGCTGCTGTGTGCCCAGCGAGGTGCAGCACATGACCTGGTGATATGGTCGGAGCAGAGCCACATTGGAGCAGGCTGAAGAGGCCGAGAGGGGAGACAGAAAAAGGGGCTGAAGCTACCTGCAATAGGAGTAGGTGGCAGTGCCCTCAAGCTGGTGGGCCAGGGATGAAGCACCGGGTCTTCGGGTACCGCAGTGCCAAGCTAGGGAGGTCCATGTGGGCAGAGCGCAGAAGAGCAAGCTGAGCACAAAGACCACACAGAGTGTGAGGCCGCCCACAGCTGGTGCATGTCGTGGTTGTTGAAGTAGGTAGTTGGTGGCCAGGCAGCACTTCACACTCACAGCGCAGATGATGCTGAGGCTGGACAGACTGAAGAAGAGCAGGATGAAGAATGAAGATGCTGTACTCGCATGGCGGCTGGCCCCCAGGTTACCCACCCTTCATGTACATGGTGATGGTCACCTGGCTCACCAGCAAAGTGGGTGTAAATGCAAAGTGTTAAGTGCAACAGGGAGCAGAGGTGCATTGGATGTAGGTGCAGAGGGTTTGGTGCAAAGGTAGTAGGTGCAGTGGATGTAGGTGCAGAGAGTATAGGTGCAGAGGGTATAGGTGCAGTGGGTGCAGGTGCAGTGGGTGCAGGTGCAGCAGGTGCAGAGGGTGCATGTGCAGTGGATGCAGGAAACAATGAACACACTGTACATGCTGCAAGAGTGTTAGGCCCTTTGTACATCAATATGATAAGAAAGCAAACAAATGTTTCTACAAAAACACAAGTGAGA
>NW_016108250.1:100477-104834 GCF_001604975.1 Cebus imitator
ATGTTGTATCTAACACTTATTAGAGCAAAGTTTTAGAGAGACAGCACTTTCTGACATTTCTTTTAAGATTATTAATTTCATTTAAAGGGCAAGAACTGTGTCTTATTCATTTTTATGTCTCCAGTACGTAATGCAAAGGCTAACTCAAAGTTATTTAATGAACATGGAAAGAAGGGGGTAAAAAAGAAAGCCAAGAGGGAAAGCTGAGAAGAAGGAGGAGGAGAAACAGAGTAAAAAATATGGCCAGGCGCAGTGGCTCACGCCTGTAATCCTCGCACTTTGGGAGGCCAAGGTGGGCAGATCACGAGGTCAAGAGGTCGAGACCATCCTGGCCAACATGGTGAAACAAGGTCTCTACTGAAAATACAAAAATTAGCCGGGCGTGGTGGCACGTGCCTGTGGTCCCAGCTACTCGAGAGGCTGAGGCAGAAGAATTGCTTGAACTCAGGAGGCGGAGGTTGCAGTGAGCCGAGATTGTGCCACTGCACTCCAGCCTGGCAACACAGAGCAAGACTCCATCTCAAAGAAAAAAAAAAAATGAAGGCCTATGACAGATCCTAACTTAGCACATGAGGGGTTATTAAATTCACCAAGTTCATCAGGAGGAAAAGACAAACACCAATTCTGTATATTAGATATGAAAGCACACGCTTCTAATACTAAACATTCTTCTGTTTCAGCATAATTAATAAGCTTTGCATCACTTCACGTTAAATGTGTAGCTACGTATTAATTTTTACTGCCAAAGATAAGCACTTACAATGAGGGAATAGGATAACCACAAATACCTGCTGGCTAGGTTTTTTATTTTTATTTTTTAAATCCAGAAATAGAAGAGCTGAGAAACTCAAAATAAAAGTAATTAGAGGTCATCAGATGCCTTCTGGGAACAGTAAGAACAATGTTCAATTTCCTATTACTTTGCGAGGGGGCACTGGTTTTCTGGAGGCTATGTCTGACCCCTCAAGTGATTTCATATGAATGTTTTTCCAGACCTGTTTTGTACATAGTTCAAAAGTAAAAACTCATTTAGTCGATGTAACCATACTTTGAGCATACACTTCCAGAAGTCTAGAAAGTTGACAGCTACTAATTGGCCTGTGGTATTCCCAAAGTGCTCCCAATGCATGTATGTAGTTTGTGACCTGCAGCCCTGATTTCCTGGACAGCGTCAAAGTTCCTGCAACAACATAGAGAAACCTAGTATAACTTCAAATGTAAACCGCGTTTGGAGATTTAACATCTGTTTAATTCCCAGTCTTGTAACTTCTGCTTCAAATAAATACCAGACATTCCCATCTGTCTGCATTTGTGACAAGAAATGAGGTCAACTGGGCATCTATTTGTTAATTTCTTCATTTTATTCATCCAGCAATTATTGAGCTACTACTATGTGCTCCGGAGATGACAGTGGTGAACAAGAGACTCAGTCACTGTTCTCTAGGAATGACAGCTGAGTGACAGACAAGAAAAAATGTAACGTTCAACTTAACTTCTGGATGTTACTACTCTTGGGGCACTCATGCCACAGATGCCAACTCTAACCATTTAATCCAACTTTCGTTGAAAGGCAGAAAGTTGCAGGGTAAAGAGTTCAAATTCCACAGCAGAGAACCAAAGATTCAAGTTTTGGTGCTACTACTATTGGCTGTGTGGCTTTAGGCAAATTACTTACTGTCTCTAAGCAGCATTCTTTCACTCAACAAAAAACATTTGCTTACTAGGTGTCTAGCCTCAGCTGCCTTATCTGTAAGATAACCTATCATAGTTATGCCTCACAGGTAGAAGAGAAAATACTGTAAATTGCCTAGGCCAGGGCCTGGCACCTAGGAGATACTGAGGAAAGGTAGTTACCATCATTGTTATTATCAATCTAACGTCAGGCACTGTGTTAATGTTCTAGGGATACACTGATGAGTAGGACAGGGTCTAGACTGAAAGGTGTGCAGGGACAGTGAAGTCAGACAGAAAAGCAGGTAACTGCAGTGTAATATATCAGGTGCCACGGAAGTAATGCCACACATCTACAACCATCTGATCTTTGACAATCCTGACAAAAACAAGCAATGGGGAAAAGAGTCCCTGTATAATAAATGGTGTTGGGAAAACTGGCTAACCATGTGCAGAATACTGAACTGGGCCCCTTCCTTATACCTTATACAAAAATTAACTCTGGATGAATTAAAGTTTTAAACATAAAAGCTAACGCCATGTAAGAAAACATATGCAATACCATCAGGATATAGGCACAGGCAAGAACTTCATGACTAAAACACCAAAAGCATTGGCAACCAAAGCCAAAATAGACATATGGGATCTCATTAAACTTAAGAACTTCTGCACAGCAAAAGAAACAATGTACCAGCAACCAACAGAATGGGAAAAAGATTTTGCAAGCCACAAAGGGCTAATATCCAGAATCTACAAAGAACTAAAATTCACAAGAAAAAAACAAAACAACCCCATCAAAAAGTGACAAAGGATATAAAGACACTTTTCAAAATAAGACATTTATGTGGCCAACAAATACATGAAAAAATGCTTATCATCGCTGGTCATTAGAGAAATGCAAAGCAAAACCACATTGAGATACCATCTCCCATAAGTAAGAATGATCATCATTAAAAAATCTGGAGACAACAGATGCTGGAGAGGATGTGGAGAAATAGGAACGCTTTTACACTGTTGGTGGGAGTGTGAATTAGTTCAACCATTGTGGAAGACAGTATGGTGATTCCTCAAGGATCTAGAAATAGAAATTCCATTTGACCCAGCAATCCCACTACTGGGAATATACCCAAATAATTATAAATCTTTCTATCATAAAGAAACATGCACACATATGCTCATTATGACACATGCACATGTATGCTCATTATGACACTCTTTACAATAGCAAAGACTTCGAACCAACCTAAATGTCCATCGATGATAGACTGGATAAAGAAAATGTGGCACATATAACACAATGGAATACTATGCAGCCATTAAAAGGATGAATTCATGTCCTTTGCAGGGGGGCATGAATGAAGGTGCAAACCATCATTCTCAGCAAACTGACCCAAGAACAGAAAACCAAACCCTCATGTTCCCACTCATAAGTGGGGGTTAAACAATGAGGACACAGGGAGGGGAACATTACACACTGGGGCCTGTTGGGGTTGGTGGGGGCTAGGGGAGGGACAGCAGGAGGTGGGGAGATTGGTGAGTGATAACATTAGGAGAAATACCTAATGTAGGTGACGGGGTGATGCAGGCAGCAAACCACCATGGCATTTGTGTACCTATGTAACAAACCTGCAAGATCTGCACATGTACCCCAGAACTTAAAGTATAATAAATAAATAAATAAGAGAAAGAAAAACACTAAAGACAAGCTCTTAATCCCTAGCACACAATGATTCTACTCTAGGCTAATTTCAAAGCTCCCTTTCCCACAGAGAAGCTGTTTAGAACAAATTGAATAAGGAAATGATGTTTTCCCAAAATAGATCTGGTTAAAAAAAGTAAAACAACCAGTATTTATACCGTGTTTGTCTGGAATTTTTTTCTTAATCATAAATAAGTTTGTTATAGACTGTAGCACACACACATATAAAAACAAACAACAACAAAAAAAACAGAATGCCCAAACTATAACAATTAAAAGGATGCCACTCCAGGAGGAAAATATATCAACTATATTATTATTACTTCTGATGATGTCAGGAACTCTCCTTAACGCCTCCAAAATGTCAAAGACGATGCTTTCGTGTTCTGGTCAATGACCTGGAGGTTTATTATCAAAAGTCAGGCCAGTTGAAAAGACTGCCCACTGCCAAAAGCCACCTATGCTAGTTCCAGCTCCTCGTTCTGGCAGTACACAAATCCTCTGTGGAAGAAAACAGAGCACGCGCTGAATCACCTGGCTATGTCGGAAACCCCACATGAGCTCTAACGGACACAAACAACATTTTTGACCAAATTTTTAAAAAAAGTCCTAAGTATGTAAAGCCTCTGAAGGAAAGCGATTAGATTACATTAACTTCAGAACTACCAAATTACAGCAAATATTGACTTTCCACAATCAGAGAGAAGGAAAATTTAGGGAAAAGATCTAAATGTAGACAAAGATCCAAATGTAAACTGTAGTTTCTTCAAACAGCAATTTGTGGATCTTACATCCCAACTGAAAATCACTTGAAAATCTAATGTCAGAGCCAAGGTCCAAGAGGCTTAAGCAGAAAAATGTCCGCTTATCAATATGGAGAAGTTACTGATACTGTTATAAAAATCCACAGAGGACTTTCTGGCTGAAAACAGTGAGTGTAGGGCCACCAAACTCTTCCAAGACAAAACAAAGCTAAAATTTATTAAC
>NW_016108250.1:107594-109013 GCF_001604975.1 Cebus imitator
ACTTAACCAAAAAGGCAAAAGATTCCACAATGAAAAATATAAAATATAGATGAAAGATATTAAAGCAGACAAGTAAATGGAAAGATACCCCATATATCCATGAACTAGAAGAATACTGTTAAAATATCTATGACACAATGTGATCTACAGAATCAATGCAATCCATGTTAAATTACAAAGACATTCTTCATAGAAACAGAAAAATACCATCCTAAAATTTACATGGAAATGCAAAATACCTCAGATAGACAAAAGAATCGAATAAATAGAAAAGCTGGAGGCATCTCAAGATACTACAAATCAAATCTATAGTAACCAAAACAGTATGGTACTATCAAAAAAAGGGACGGGGGAGGGACAGACGAACAAATAGCAGACATAGACAAATGAATCAGAACAGAGAAATCAGAAACAAATTCACGCATTTACGGTTTACTCATTTTTAACAAAGGCACCAAGAACATACACTTGGAAAGGACAATCTCTTCAATAAACTGTGCTAGGAAAACCCAACACCCACATGTTCGAGAATATATTTAGACTATAATCTTACCATATAAAAAAATCTACTGAAAGTAAAGATTTAAACGTGGGACCCTGAAACTACTAAAGAAAACATAGACTATAGCTTTATGAAATTGGTTAGGATAAGGAATTTTCAAATAGCTATTAAAGCACAAGCAACAAAAGCAAAAATGAAATTACCTTAAACTTAAATGCTTCTGCAAAGCAGAGGAAGCCATCAACCCAGGGAATGAAGAAACAACCCAGAGAATGGAAGAAAGTATTTCCAAACTATGCATCAGGGAAGAGATTAATACACAATATACGAAGAACTCAAACTACTCAAAAACAAATAATCTGGTTTTTAAAATCTACCCAAAAGCTTTGTCCCCCACCATTTTCCCCACCTTCTTTTCCTGATGGCCTTTAGCCCCTTCCCTCTTGCCAATCTTTTTCCTACTCCATCTACCCCGAAACTTTCCCCCCACCGTCATTTTGCAAAGCCTTCTCTACACTCCTCATTCACCACCCTTTACCCCATCTGTCTACCCAAGAACTTTTGCCCATTGTTTTCCCCCTCACCCTAGCCACCCTCTTTCCTCCCCTCTTGCTCTCAACATCTTTTGCTCCTTCATCCAAGCAAAAACATTTCCCGCCCCCCCTCTATTCCCAAGGCCTTCTCCTCACTCCTGCTGCTCATCATCCTCTTTACCCACTCCATCTACCCAAAAACATTTCTCCACTGTCTTTTCGCAAAGCCTTCTCCCAGAGCTCACCACTTTCTTTCCACCCTCCACATTTTTCTCCACCATCTTTCCAAAGTCTTCCCTTCCTTCCTGCTTGCCCTCTTCTTTGCTCTATCCTACTTACCACCCTCTTTTTTGGTCTCCCTCTACCTCAAACTATTTCCCCCAA
>NW_016108250.1:109393-115639 GCF_001604975.1 Cebus imitator
TCTACCCAAAATCTTTTTACCTATGGTCTTTTCTTTCCCCACCGTCCTTCTTTTTTCCCCACCGTGTTTTTGCAAACCCTCTCTCCCTCCTCACTCCCGTTTGTCCCCCTCACCACTCTATCTTTTCTCCTCCCAACTGCCACCCTCTTGTACCCTTCCATCTACCCAGAAACTTTTTTCCTATCACCTTTTCCCCAACGTCTTTTTGCAACGCCCTCCGTTCTCACCATTCTCTTTTCCCTTTAGCATTAACCACGGACTTTACCATTTTCCTTATACCCCCAAACTATTTTTCCCCTCCTACCGCTCCAGTCACCAATGCAGTGTCTGTTGCCACCACCAACTACAGCGAGGGGAGCCGCGGTGCCGCAGGCTCTAGTCTCCACCTTACTGCCCGTGGCTTCCCTACCTCCTGGTCCTCTAAACGTAACTCCACCGGCAGACACAGGAACCTGAAAAGGCCCGATGCCCCCTCAGCATCGTTTATATACTGAGGTTATGCGCACAGATGTTCCTGGACTGCATGTTGTGATTGGATGTGAAAAAAACTCCAGGCTTTCTCTGATTGGAGTTTATTATCATGTTCTGATTGGATGAGAGCAAGTCTTAAGCCAACCAATCACAGCATGAAAATAAAGTCCAATCAGAGTAAGCCTAGATATTTTTCTCTCATCCAATCAGAACATGTAGTCCCGGAACCCCAGTGTCCTAACCTCAGTATATAAAGCATGCTGAGCGGGTGTCAGGCCGTTTCAGGCTCTCCCACGTCTGTCTTCCAAGCTACTCAGTTCCTGGCTTAGAGATCTGGGAGGAGGGGGTGCGGCCTGCTGCGGGCTGGAAGCTGGAACGTGCCGCACTGCCTAGCTGCGGGTGGAGCGTGCTCGCACAGGTAGTAGGGTGGCTGGCAGCGGGAGCTACTCCTGCTGGGCTGGAAAACGAGGAAAAGGGAGTCTGTAGCCTGTGCCACCGCGGCTCGCTCGCTGTGGTTGGGGGTGACATCGGAGACTGCAGCTCAGCCAGAGTGACAGAAACATGGCACGGTAGGTGAGTTATCCCTGGCCGCACTGCCCACCTCGGGGGCACATTGGGTGTCCTTTGGGAGCTGCACTGCCCGAGGGGTGTTTGAGGGCACCATAGGGGTTGCATTGCTGGCGGCGGGGCCGTTGGTTGGCTACCTGGCGCTACACTGCCTGCAGTGGTGGGGGCGGGAGGCAGGTGGTGTGCGCTAACTTGTACTGCCTGCAGTGGGTGGGGGAAGGTCAGGGACGCTATCTCTGCTGCACTGCCATGGTGGGGTGGTGGTTGGGTGGAGTTATCCCGGGCTACAATGCAGGCAGTGGCAGGTGATTTAGGGGCCTTGTTGGGTGCTGCACTGCCCGTGGCTTTGGGTGTGCCATCAAGGGCTGCACTGCCTGTGACGGGGCGTGGGGACAGGTTCAGGGCGCTATCAAGCACTGCAACACCCGTGGTAGGGTCTGGTTGTGGGTGCTGTCACGTGCTACACTGCCTGTGGGGCAGGGAGTGGTTTAGGGGCAGTATTGGGATTAAACTGCTTGCAGCTCGCACAGGGTGTTTTGGGGGTGCTATTTGGGGGCTACGCTGTCCACAGCAGGGGGTAGAATAGGGGTACTATCGGGGGCTTCACTGCCAGCCGCATTGGCAGACTGCAGAGGTGACAGCAAAAACGACAGCAGTGGACCCCAAGGAAAAGACCGTCCTCCTCTTTCTGTACTCCAGACTCTAGAGAGCGATCTCCTCCTGCTCGTGCAATTCTGAGAACGGCTTGGCTCCCGCACTCGTGGTGGTTCCTACGCCCATGGCCTCATGCTCGGTGTTGTGGAGACCACTTGGGACCACCGCTCAGGGGGATTACTGGGAATCACGGGGGTTAGGGGACAGGGCACTGTGGGAGGAGGAACAGGGCACTGTGGGTGGAGGCGTCAGGAACAGGAACTGGCACTTGGGTGGGAGGGCTGGCTGCTACTCCTGCTCCCCAAGGAACACAACCCGTGGGCCCAGCAATTCCTGGCCAGCTACACCACGCCAGGGGCCACTTTCAATGAAGGGGGACTCACACCCACCCCAGGCCCCAGTTCTTGGCCAGCTTGTGCCAGAAGGAGAGACTGCACTTTGGAGAGTGGGTGTGAGTGCCTTCACTGAAACTGGCCCCTCCCACCCAGTGGCCAGCATGACAAGGTGAAGCTCTAACGCTACCACTCTCTGCATCCTCTTCCTAGGCTTTTCTGGCTTTGCGTGCCCAGCTACTCCCAGCCAGGCTGGAGGAGGATGAGAAGAAAGAGTCAACTGTGGTATGCTGGAGGCTGGAGCCTGCAGATGGCCCGGCTCTGTGGCTGGCTTCATGTGGGTGGTGGCAGTATGGAGGCTGCAGCGTCACAAGAGCGGTAGGAGGACGCACGAGGGGCCAGGTGATAGGAGCCTTGTAGGGTGGGCTGGTGCATTCAGGGTGACAGTGGTGGTTGCATTGGCATCTGCACTAGTGGTGGCAGCAGAAGCAAGTCTGGAGGCCGGGAGGGGGAGTAGGAGCACTGCACTGCCTGGCCTGGGGTCAGGAGGAAGCTGCAGGTGCTGTACTGCGGGCCTTGGTGGCAGTGGTGGAGGCGCAGCCAGGGCAAGGAGGGTGCCCCGTTCTCCTGCAGTCTCTGGCGGGTGCCCTCCTCCTGCTGGTGCCTGAGTCAGGTATGAGAGGTAGCATTGCCTCATTCTTAACGAAATTTAGGGGGTGACTAAGTATCTTTTAGTTTGTTTTTTTGTTATGATGGTCTTAGACTTTTTCAAATTTCATGAGTCTGGGAAGGGATGAAAGTTATAGTGATAGGCCTTGTAATTCCCACACCTGCTCATTTGTCTTTTTTACAGTTTGTATTTTCTTCTCATCCTCTTCCTCCTCTTCATTTTCTTTTGGTGCTGCTTCTATGTCATGTTTCTATTCTTGTTTCTGTTCTGTTCCATTGATTTGTGTATCTGTTTGGTACTAGCACCAGGGTTTTTGTGGTTTCTGTAACCTTGTAGTATAGTTTGAAGTCAGGTAGTGTGATGCTTCCAGCTATGTTCTTTTTGCTTAGGGTTGTCTTGGCTATATGGGCCCCTTTTTGATTCCATATAAAATTTAAAGTAATTTTTTCTAGATCTGTGAAGAAAGTCAGTGATAGTTTGATAGGAATATCATTGAATCTATAAATTACTTTGGGCAGTATGGCCATTTTCATGATACTGATTCTTCTTATCCATAAGCATGGGATGTTTTTGCATCTGCTTGTGTCCTCTCATTTCCTTGAGCAGTGGTTTGTAGTTCTCCTTGAAACATGTCCTCCATGTACCTTGTAAGTTGTATTCCTATGTATTTAACTTTTTGTAGCAATTGTGAATAGGAGTTCACTCATGATTTGGCTCTCTGCTTGTCTATTATTGGTGTATAGGAATGCTTGTGATTTTTGCACATGGTCTCGAGCAGTCTACAGCCTGAGACCTATCACTAGTTAAGAAACTGGTTTGGGATTCTGTCTAGCAAATTCCTTTTAAAGAATAAAAACATTTAACAGCTACCAGGTGTTACTTTTTGCTTACCCTTAGAGTGTTCAGAAATCATGTAATTTGTGTGACCATTGTTTAGCAGCATTTTGTTCTAGCTGAAATATGGTAATAAGATTAGAATATTTTTTAAGAGGATCTCAATTGTTAAAATTTAGCTTAATTAATTAAAATGGTCACATCCAAGATCTGTGTGTGTATGTGTGCATGTGTGCATGCTTGCATTTGAAAGGCCTTCAGGTTTTTGTTTGTTGTTGTTGTTGTTGTTGTTTATTTATTTTACTCTCCCGAACACCTTGTATTTTTTATTTTTTTGCAAAAGTGGGTTTTTTTTTGTTTTTGTTCTCAATTGACTGAATTTTGTTTTCATTTGGTATTTTTTAACTAAAATAGTTATTGCAACAGAGGCTACTCTTGAGTTTTTAAGGAAGACTGTAGTTTAATTTTGTGTTTAATTTGGCTCAAAGAAAATTATTAGTGTCTCCCTCTGGCACCACCAGACTTTTTCTTTCTGTACTTTATGATGTAAATTTTGGTATTTCATTTTCACCTGAGTTGTTTCTTTTAATGTTCAAATTAAAGGCTGTTTAGCCGACAACTCCCCAGGGTTGTGAAATAGGTTATCAAGAATCTGAAAGCTTAAGACAGGAAACAAAGGAAGGGGGTCTTTAAATCTGTAAAATGTATTGTAACAGCCCAATGGGCTCCCCTTGCCTGCTGCCTAGGCAGCACAGGTTTATCAAGATAGGGAAATTGCAGTGGAGAAAGTAATTCACACAGAGCCTGCTGTGTGGCACACCAGAGTTTGTTACTCAAATCAGTCTCCCAGAGCATTTGGATGTAAGATTTTTTAAAGATGGTTTGGGGTAGGGGCTTGGTAAGTGGAGAGTGCTGACTGGTCAGGTTGGAGATGGAATCTTAGGGGGTTGAAGTTAGGTTTTCTTGCTGTCTTCTATTCGTGGATGTGATGGCACAACCGGTTGGGCCAGATTACTGACCTGGGCAGGGTCTGCAATATATATGAAGCACTGATGTTAGATTTTACAATAGTAATGTTACCCGGAGGAGCAATTTAGGGAGGTTCAGACTTTTGGAGTCAGAGATTGCATGACCCCTAGACTATAATTTCTAATCTTGTCGCTAATACATTAATCCTGCAAAGGCAGACTGGTCCCCAGGCAATAAGGGGTTCTTTTCAGGAAAGAGCTGTTATCAATTTGGTTTCAGAGTCAAACTGTGAACTAAATTTCTTCCCAAAGTTAGTTCAACTTACACCCAGTAATGAACAAGGACAGCTTAAGGGTTAGAAGCAACATAGAGTTGGTTAGGTCTACTTTCTTTTACTGTCATATTTCCTCAGTTATAATTTCACAAAGGCTGTTTCAGTACATGGAAATGGGCATACCTAATAGATTTTTTATGTATTTATGTGTTGTGTACAGAATGTTCCACTACTAAAAAATGTATAAAAGAGCTCTAATTAATTGGCTTAAAGAGAAATAAGAGAGCTTGAGTTAGATACTAAAAAGACTAGTGAAATGGGTTTTCAAGTTCATATTAGAAATATCTTAGGACTTGACAGCATACATTTTTGTTTACATTTAGTAATCAAGCAGTTTCATACGTATGCCTCCCAAATACTATAAGGTGTCAAAATTTGGCATTGGGGTTTCAAAATTATCAACCCAGGCCAAAACAGAATGATCTTTACTTGAGTAATTTTTAATAAGACATTGATATGGGCTTAATGAAAATAGCTGCATCTTGAATTTAGTAAGATTACTAGCACTTTTAGTCCTTGGCTTTTGGCAAGCTAGTCCACAGACAATAAGGAAAAGACTGTTATTGCCTTTGTTTCGAAGCTAAACTATAAGCAAAGTTCCTCCCAACGTTAGTTTGGCTGATGCCCAGGAATGAACAAGGACAGCCTGGAGGTTATGAGCAAGATGGAGCCAGTTAGGTCAAATCTTTTTTTCACTGTCTCAGTTATAATTTTGCAATGGTGTGTTTCGTAACTTTAAATCATGACTATCAGTTTTCATAAATAATCTAGGCAAACAATTAAAATAGGTAAATGTAATGGGATACATATTCTAGACGAACTTGTCATAATTTAAAATATAAAGTTAAATTAAATAATAGATATTTTGTTATTTGTGTATTTTCCAATAAACATATATTGTAGGGGGTCGATTATTTTAAACTCCAAGACCCAGAGAAATGGGGTACTGGAAACTGTCTTAGTGACCTACCTAGCATG
The DNA here is from genome assembly GCF_001604975.1 of Cebus imitator. Classification (NCBI taxonomy): domain Eukaryota; kingdom Metazoa; phylum Chordata; class Mammalia; order Primates; family Cebidae; genus Cebus; species Cebus imitator. Next base: position 115,203 of record NW_016108250.1, read on the forward strand.
TTAGCCCTGGTCTTGTATCTTCTAAACCCTTCTCTTTCTTCTATAATTATAACTTAATTTTATAAACTCTCTGAGCTCAGTCTTCAAAGCTTTTCTTTAATTTTGTTTTGCAATTAAAAATGTAACTCTTTTCTTTTTTTAATTCAAAATATGACTCTTTTTCACCTTAGTGCTTAGCTCTGAATAGTAAAAAGTGTTTTGGCTTTTGGAGGATTATTTTTCCTCTGTGTATAAAAACGTTTTATTTGAAACTCAAAGCCAAGTAATAACTTCTTTGTTAAAGGTGGTATCTTCCCTCTGCTTATCCAGGAAACTGAGCCTCCTGTTCATGGCTCAGCTTTACTGGTGGAAAGGATAGCAAGTTCAAAGAAGACAGGTGGATGAGGGCAGGCAAGGCAGGTGTAGTAGCCCCACATATTCGCCTACTCCATATGTAG
>NW_016108250.1:117314-128295 GCF_001604975.1 Cebus imitator
CTGAAAAGAAATAATTGATACAACTAGTCTTTTAGCTTTGGCTTTTAAGAAGTTAAGACTATTGCACATATATGTCTATGCTTTTTTCCCTTAAATTATATTTGTAGTAGACAATTCTAAGATGACCTCCAGTGGGTGATGGCCTTGTATAATCCATCCCCTTGATTGGAGGCAAAAGTTTGGACTTGGTTCTAGTAATTGGAATATGGTAAAGGTGATGGGATAGTCACACCCATGACTCAGTTATTATATATAAGACTTTTTTTTAGCAGACTAGAGAGATAGATAATTTCTCCATTGTTCTATGGGAACTAAGCTGCCATGCACTGAGAGGGTTGTACAGCGAGGATATGCGGCAGCCTCCAGGAACTGAGACTGTAACCTGGCTTACAGCCAGCAGGAAAAATGATATCAGTCCTACACTCTCAAGAATCTAAATTCTGCCAACAGCCACAAGGGTTTGGGAGAAGACCCTGAGTTCCAAAAAGGAATGCAGCCTGGCCAACACCTGACTGCACCCTTTTGAGACTCTTGAGGAGAGGACCTAGGTAGACCATGCCTGGACTCATGACGCATGGAAACTGTGAGATAAGAAATGTGTGTTCTTTTAAGCCACTAAGTTTATTATAAAAGAAGCACGATACTGAGTAAGCACAAAGCATGAAGCCATAGGAAGAACACAGCTCTGGAACGTAGGAGACATATTCCCTCCCTTTGTCCCAGTAAATTGCTGTGGAGCATCAAGCAAGTCCCTCAGCCTTTGGGAGATTTGGTGACCTGATATGTGAAATGTGAGTCTTTTTAAGGGCTCTTTACGGTCTTGCTACTAAAATCATTTGACTGATGTTGAAATGAATTGCTGTAGGATTGTTAGTCATACCAAATATACTGCATATTATTGCCATACATGTTAACCTGGTCTATTCTTGACTTTTTTGTCATTGTTCTCCTAACACTCCAAGTTTAAAAAGTTCCAAGTTCATTAAATCAGCATTCTTGGATTTTGATTTAAGAAGTCAGGAAGAAGTCTAAGAATCAGTTCAGAAAGGTATTTTAAAAAAATTATGTGATGACCTGGCCAGGCATGGTGCTCACACCTGTAATCCCAGCACTTCAGGAGGCCAAGGAGGGTGGATCACCTGAGGTCAGGACCTCAAGACCAACCTGGCCACTATGGTGAAATCCTGTCTCTACTAAAAATACAAAATTTGTTCATGTTTCTTGTAGACTCTGGATATTAGACCTTTGTCAGATGGATAGATTGCAAAAATTTTCTCCCATTCTGTATGTTGCGTGTTCACACTGATGATAGTTTCCTTTGCTGTCCTGAAGGTCTAAAACCTAAGGAGGATAATTTTTACCTGTTTCCTGCCAGACACCTCATTTTATTATTAAAGACCAAAGTTTCTATGACCCAGGAAGGAAATTTATTATAAAGCAACAACCAAACTAAGCATGCATAGTGTCACACAATGCTATGTGTACTCCTACAGAATATATGAGACCCCTATATCAAAGCATGGTTTCCAAAAAGATAAGAATTATTAAGCAAAGTGTGTGACTTTTAAGCAAGTATACAACAAACATACGCTAAAGAGTAATAAACCTATTACTGAACAACCTAGTAAAAGCACATTTTCTTTGAAACTGAGAATTTTCAGGCATTTTTAAAAGAATGTTAGAATGAGACTTCTAAGTTACATAATAACTGATTAATGTTCTACAGTGTAATAAAGCCTTTTTAGTTATTTTTCATGCCTGAAAAAGAAGAAAGAATCAATTTAACAGGCAACACATCAGTGTCTAAACTCTCATCAAATAGTAAATGAGCATGGAGAGTACTCCATAATTAAGCAATTACAGGCGCTGTTAAACAATCCCCTGCACAAGATCCAGAGGTGCGTCATTGCATAATTTTATTTGTTTTTGGAAACAGGGTCTTGCTCCGAAGCCCAGGCTGGGGTGCAGTGGAATGACCGTGGCTCACTGCAGCCTTGACCTCCCAGGCTTAAGCAATCCTCCCACCTTAGGCACCCGAGTAGATGGGACTACAGGCAGGCACCATCATGCTCAGCTCATTTTTTTTGGGGTAGCAATGGGGTCTTGCTATGTTGCCAAGGTTTATCTCGAACTCCTAGGCTCAAGGGATCCTCCTTCCTCAGCCTCCTAAAGTACTGGGTATTATAGGGATGAGTCACCATACCCAACAACGTATGACTTTTCCTAGAGAAATTAAAGGCATATAAATCTACGCAATAGAATTCAAACTAGGAAAATAATTATCTGTATTTTGAAAGAACATATTATCCCTTTGGTCCCATCTTTTTCAGAAATATTCAGACATAAATAATGCAGCTTTTTAAAAATTCATACAGTATTGAAGAGATATTTGCGTTCTCATGTTTATGGCAGCACTGGTCACAACAGCCACAATCAGGAAACAAGCTGTGTCCATCAACAGAAGAATAAAGAAAATGTGCTACATGTGTACGATGGAGTACCATTCAGCCATAAAAATGAGATCCTGTCATGTAACAACATGAATGGAACTGGAGATAATTATATTAGGTAAAATAAGCCAAGCACAGAAAGACAAACATTGCATGGTCTCACTTATTCTGGCATCTAAAATTGAAAGCAATTGAACTTATGAACATAAAAAGTAGAAAGATAGTTACCAGAGGCTGTGAAACGTAGTGATGGGGTTAGAAGGCATGTGACAGGTTAATTGGTACAAAAAACATATAAAGAATAACACCTAATATTTGACATTAAAACAGGGTGGCTATAGCCAATAATAATCTAATTGTATATTTTAAAATAACTAAAAGCATAATTGGATTGTTTGTAACAAAATGCTTGACCGGATAGATACACCATTCTCCATGATATAATTATTACTCATTGCATGCCTATTAAAACATCTCATGTACCCCATAAATATGTACACCTACTATGTACCCACACAAACTGAAATTTAAAAATTAAAAAACTCACTACCAAGCAGCAGGTGCCTAAAGCAATCAGCCCATCTGAGGTCCCACCGCAGACGGGAGTGAATACAATTTAGAAGTTCCTCTGAAGAACTCTGTGCTATGAAATAAACCTCACAAAAGTTGTAAAAAATAAGGGTGGCCATACCAAAGGTAATTTCATCTTTGTCATTCAGAAACCTAGACCTACAAGTAAGCTCTGAATCTATTACTTCCAAATTACTTAAGCTACTTTATAATTTTGTAGTCAATCCTGATTCTGATTTAAAGGGAAAAATTCAACTTAAAATGTACTGTTTGTTGAGGTTTTTCTTTGAGCAAATGTGTATTTTATGAAGTACTTTTGAATGATTTGGTTTTGGTTTGTTTTTTTCTAAATCCTTGAGACTGTTGAACCTTGAGTTCTCCCCAGAAAGTGCCTCCAGGACTGGCAGTGCCAATGAGAACTGAGAACAAGTCATGTAGCTTAAGGCATCTCCTGAAATTATATGAGCTTTAGGCTCCAGAAAACCTGTCTCTAACCTTGCCTGTTACTCTATGTTGAATAGTTACGTGACTATGTAAGCTAGTTTTAGCAAAATGTTGCAGTTTTCTGTGTTTCCAAAAATATCCCGACCTTGGTATTTATTAGACATGCACTCAAATAGAAAAACCAAAGGCCTGTTTACCAGTTTGAAGGTTCTTCCCAAAAAGTCCAAGTTCAAGTGTCTCCTGAAACACTTTGCCCTGTAGCTCACACTTCCCCATGACGGGGTTCACGACATCAGTGAATGATACCCCATTCACCTGTCCCATGGGCAAGGCTTCTCCCAGGCTTGCCTTTCTACATCAAGCGGATTACCCAGGAAAGCAAAATCACTCTAGACAAGCAGTAAGTACATTATTCAGATGAAGGAAAGTCTGTGAAACTTAAAATATGAGCAGGATTTTAGTCCCTATTAAACAAGGCAGAAATTTGTGTTATGGAACCAGTTGGCACTCATGGAATTACTGGGAAATTGAACAAACTCATTTAGCAATGAAGAGGATTGACATCACTTATCAAGTAATTACAGGTAACCCACATGCACTGAAATAACAGAACTTCTGAAAAAATCACTGAGTAGGGACATACTCCAAGCACACCGCTGGGTATTTCTTTAATTTAATGCTTATTATTTAACACTCAACAATGTAGCATGATGCTCAGTGCCTCCATTCTGCATGCATATATTTTTACACAAATAATTAAGGTTAATCACATAAGGTTAGAATAATAAATACCCTGCAAATGTATTGCTACAGTACCACACTGCGTATGTTATGCTTCAAAAATATACTACTGAGCAATCATTTCTATTACAGGATTATACTAATTCACTTTCACCAAAGATAATATAAAGTAATGCTTTAGCACATTGGAGCACAAAGCTCCAATGAAGAAACAGTACAAGTCTTCAAATGCAGGCATTGATATAGTTATTACTTAGGTCAATCCCTAATTAGTACATGAAGATCATGGGTTTGTTTCCAATGTTTGCCAACAAAATGAGCTTAATATGCACTCCCAATTATGAGCAGAAGCCTCTTTAACACAAGTGCCTGGATTCAGTGGGGGAAGAGAGAGGCATGAATAAATAAAAGCAAGTGTAAAACATCACCGTCAGGAGGGTGATCCAAAGCATATGCTATAACTATAGTGGTCAAAAATACCTTGTTTTTGTTGTTGTTCTTGAGATGAGAAGAAAAATTTTGACAGGGGAGAAAAAAGGAAGCTTCTAGAGAAAATTACAAATGCTGGGATTTATTTAATGGTAAGGGAATGAGGCACTCCTCCTCACCAAGTGGAATCTCTGAATCCATGGGTCATCACTAACACCATGTAATCACCATCAACCACTGAAATTTCTAGCATTTCCTACAGTTCTGCATTTGGTAGGAGGGGTAGGCAGCAGCTATTACCTGTAGCTTGTACTTTACCTATCCTGGAAAATCGGTTCACCTGTGTGTAAACTGAATTCCAACTGTGTTGTCCCTAACAGGGGAGGGTGAACATTTCTCAGAGTGACACCCTGAGACATGTTCAGCACTAAATAAGTAACCTAGATGGCTAATTTTATACTTCTTCCTACTGAAGCATATATCTTCCTACAAAAGGGTCCTGAAATGCATAAAAAATGGAAGATTCTGGGAAATTATGATGAAGGGGAACGTCATTTCCTTCCTCCGTGTGGACCTCATGGTGACAGAGCAGGGACATGACCATTTTGGACAAGACCCTCATTCTAAAGTTCACCTTAAAAAGCCTCGTAAATCCAAAGCGCATCAGCCTAGTCACTAAGGTCAGCATTAACATAAACCACAAAAAAACATATCCAGCCAGAAACATTTCAAACTCCTCTCCCACCAGAAACATGTTAGCCCTGAGATAAACCCCATTCTGGCCAGAAAGGTGCTAGCCCCAAGATAACATTCTTTTGGACCAGAAAGATGTCTGCCCCAAGGTAACTGCCCTCCTCCCAGAGAGATTTCAACCCCGCCATAAACTTTTCCACACGCGTAAACATTCCAAGCTTGTGATCAGCCCAAGCTCACTCACCCTAAAACCAGTGTATACTCTTAGTCTGTAAAAGAAAGTGCCCCTGACCATAATCAGCCAGAGGCCCCTCTCAGGTTTTATCTTAAAAAAAAAAACAACAAAAACAAAAAACAGTCTTGAACTGCTAACCGTGTTTCATATATGTATTTTTCTCTTTCTTTAACACCTACATTTGGTTCTGAAACCCGGGATGGGTGCTGGGGGCAGATGCCCTCTTGCAACCCAGGAAACAGTGGGCAATGGCAGCCTATCTTGAGTTATTTCCTGGATCCTAAGGGTCTCTGGCCACTCCCCCCATCTTTTCTCTCATCCTCCTTTCTCTCTTTCTCTCTCTTCCTCGTGTAGCTGCAGTCCAAGAGGCCCTTTGCCAATTCCAGCCAGAACATCCAACATTAGACACTAATCCAGTCCTCCCCTGGTAAGATCTGCCCTCACCTGGCTTTCTCGCGGTACCTGGGAAAAGTCAGGTCCTCCATCCCAGTTCTCAGAGGACCAGGGGGACTAAGCTAGAGAAAACCTTGGGGATGCCCAGTTTCTTCTTGGCTTGACTGTCCTCTTAAGACAGAGGATTCCAAGTCTCTGTCTTTTGTCTGGGGATGCCTAGAACAAAAACAGACACCCTGGGTTTCTTCTCATCAGTCCACAGGGACACAAAACAATTCCACATTCTTATGCCCTCTCCACTGTGCTGTCTCCTCACAACCTAGCCAAACTTGGCTTAAGCGTTTAGTCTTTTACTATAACATGTCCTGGCCCCAATGCACATTAGATAATGACAGCTGATGGCTTGAAAGTGGCACCTTTGACTTGCAAATTCTCAAGAGCCCTAACAACTTTATAACCAGGACTGGTAAATGGCAAGGGGCTCTCTGTATTCAGATGTTTTTATACTTCTGCCTTAAATCCCAACCCTCCCTGAGTTAGCTTGCACCTCATAAAATCTTCCTTCTTAATTAAAACCCTCCCAGAGTCTCTCCTTTCTCCAAAACTCCTTTAAACCCTGCAGATAAACCCCTTCTGTATTCTTATCCTCTTGCACCAGCTCCTCACCTGTCCAAACCCTCCACCTCAGGGCCCCTCCTTCCTCCCAGCCTTCACCCCCAAACCCCTCTTTCTCCTCCTCTTTCTCCACCAAACCACTCTTCATCTTTCTCCACCTGTTACCCATTCAAAGACCACCTCTGCCACTCTCCCTCCCTGGGAAGTTGCTGGGGTTAAAGGCATTGCTCATGTTCATGTCCCTTTCTCCATGTCTGATTTGTCACTGATTAAAGCTATAAGTATATTCAAAAGGCCTTTATATTTTTCTCTTCATCAGTCTTGTTTTCCTGGAAAAAGTTTTTCCCCAGTTAACTAAATTACTCTTCTACACTCCGTCCTGCCACTCTTGGTACATGTATAAAAAAGCACTATAATAACTTCTGGTGGCCTGGCACCCCTTGGGAAAACAGAAAAGTTGCCAGAATCTTGTTTTGGAAATCACCTCTGTTTTCCTTATTGAACCCGTAATTAGTGAGTAAGTACCTCTCAAAATCTGCCTTTGTCTTCCAGCTATACTTGCTTATTAGGCCCTGGAAACTGTTTTCCTAGTCCTGTTCTTAAAGGACCACACTCAAAGGCCAATAATTCAATTGGGGAATTAGCAGAAAAAAAAAATCTTATAACAATGGAATCTTCTGGTTGTCTGTGTGGCTATATGTATGTGTGCACCGTCTCTTTAAAGATCTCTAATTAATTGGCCTAAGAAAAATAAGTGCCTAAATAAAATATTTTTAAGGAAAACATAAAAGCTGTGGAACCTTTCGCATGACTTTATTCTTCATTTATTTCCCATTCTTTATTCTTCATTTATTCAGCTCGCATGACTTTAATCTTCAAAATTTACTGGTACAGCGAATTAGAAATGTCTTAAGACTTGCCAGCATACATTTTTATTTGCATCTATTAATCAAGCAATTTCATACCTATCTCTAATAAACACTCATGTCAATATAGTATAATGTCAAAATTTGGCATAGAGGCTACAAAACTATAACTCAGCCCAAACAAAATAATCTTTGCTTGTATAATTTTTTAATTAATAAAACATTAACATTTTTTTTAAAAAATAGCTTCATCTTAAACTATTTAGTCAAATATCCTAACTTCTAATCTTGTGGCCTTAGGCAGTCTAGTCCACAGACATAAAGAAAGTTTGTTTTGGGAAAGAATTGTTAGTATTTTTAACATTAAATAAAAGTGAATTTATATGACAATAATCTTACATGGTAAATTCTTGTCCTGAAGGAAATAACCTGGTTGTTTAAAGAGAAGGGATGTTTACAAGTCAAAAAGGTAAGGCATGTTGGAGATTGTCTATGAAATTTGCAAAAAATTAAACAAAAGGGAATTTATGCAAGAAAAGTTGTACCATTTAAAAGTAATTAGGCCTCCTGAATGCTTTATAAAATATCACTGTAACTCTTAGCTGTGCAACTTGCCTGCTTTGCAGCTAGGTGAAACCTAGAGTTAAATGCTGGAACAAGTGTGACCTTATCTGCGCTTCCGTCTGGGTCCTAGGCGCTACACATAGCACCTAATTAAAACCTGAGATTTACCAAGGTTGTCAACAAAGGTAAAGGTTGCTAAAAGTTAATGGTGTAACATGTATTTAAGCTACTGAAGAGGCAGCTTTGTGCAAGGTATGTAAGGAAAGTAAAATATGCTTTTGGTAAAAAGATCATAAGGAGGCATAAGAATGTGGATTTTTACCTACACTGAAAGTTTAAAGAATTGTTTTGAAGCTTTAAGCAAGTTTTGAAATGTTAATTGTAAAGGAAATTCTGTGTGTAAACACATTGCTAAAGTTAAAGCGGTATTATCCAGTTTTTCTGTAAACCGAGCATTGAAATAAAGGCACAATGGGTTTTTCTTAAAGCACTCACCTCTCGTTTAACAAAAATTATAAAGGGTAAAAAAGAGCCTATAAAAATCTTACCTTATGGTCATACATTAAAATTGGGTAAATGTGTCTACAAGGTTTTCTTAAAAATTAAGTTTAACAATAGCACACTAACATAAATATAAAATTTGACTTGTTTGGTCTAAAATCATACAAGAAGCATTACCAAATATAAAATGGTGTTTGGCTTTCTTTGGACTATATTTGTATATATATGTTATTGGTATGTGTCTCAAAGTTATGGGAGACTCCTATAATTCTGATATATCTTAGCATACAATTAGTAATCATTATGAATGTTAGTTTAAAAATATCGTAGGGCACAGAAGTAACAGATATCTTTGTCAATTTGTGTCTTTAACTATGGCTACCCTAATTGTTTTTGTCATCCATAAACAATTGTTGCCTTGTTTTGGTCCTCTTTAAAAGATGATTTTATAATCAGCTATAAAGTTCTAAAAGGTGCTCTTGAATGCAGGTTTCTAATAACTTTGGAGATTGTAACATCAGAATAGAGGAAAAACATTCAGGATTTTTGAAGAGCTAAAATGTTACTATCAAGCAGGACAGGAATTAACCACATGGACTAAAGTAATAGGAAACTGGAGTGATCTTTTTAACATTTTGCTTAAAATATCAATCATTTGTTTTGCTTTTCTAAGTCAAACAAATTTTTCTTTTGAACTATTAACAGCTTTTAACAATTTAGTATACTTCCATAAACAAAATTTTGAGCATACTTGTTTCTCTCTACCTGATTTTTTTCAGAATTCTGAAACTATCTGTAAGTATTCTTAAGTTATGGGAATATAATAATTTTTTTTGTTTTGTTTTGTTTTTTAACAGGACACAATCGGAAAAACTGGTCACCTCATCTTCAGAAACATGGAAGTGACTTCATTTGTAAAAATTAATAACACAAACTCCAGGTAAGTTTTAAGTCGCTTGCTGCACTCTCAAGAGTCCCCTGCTATTCTTGCACCCCAGGTCTGCACAGATTCAAGAATGAGTGTTCTCAGAAAGGCTCAGGCCACAGGACCACGATGGCATTAAATAGGGTCCCTGAATCCCAAGGCTCTACTCTGCCAGGGAGCAGTTCACTGGCTCCACCCTCCTCTCTATTCTGCCAGCCCCTGTGGCCCCGACTCCATTGGAAGGGCCAACCTGCAGCCATACCTGTGAGTGGGCCCATCCTGCCCACCTCCTTCTCCTGTTTTGCCAGGAGGAGGGGAAGAGCAACTATTGTCAACTATTGTTCGATATTAATTAATAATAACAACACAAACTTTAAGTTCTCAGAATGTTTTAAATAATTTGCCGAACTCAGAAGAATCCCCTGCTCCCCCGGCACCCTAGATCTGCACAGATGGAAGAGTGAGTGTCCCCAGAAAGGCTCAGGCCACGGACCCGTGTTTGCATTGCTGGCCTGGCCACCCTCAACGCTGAGCCCTGCTTGGGGGGCTGCCGCTTGCCACTCTCCTCTGTGGAGAGTGCGCTGCGGGCTCCAGGACTGGGGAGACCCAGCTGCAGGCCCACCACAAGCCTTACCACTGCAGGTGCTTTTCTGGTGGTGCTGGGGAAAGGGCGAGTGGGACCCGCCAGCCACCTGAAAACCGTGTGGCTCCTGGTGAGGCTGGGAGGCATCATGATGGAGACCCTGTCTCCCCTCATTTCTCCTGGGTACACTTCCTGCTAGGCCGCAGGACCCCTCAGGATGCTTTGGGCTAAGGCGGCCCCAGCACCAGGACTTCCGGGATGCACAGCTTAGCATTGCTCTGCAGGCAGCATTCAGCACTGGTGCTAGTAAACCTGTAACTGCTTTTTCTTTTATTTAAAAAGAAGTCAGGAGAAAAATAACTAAGATTTAAAGAAAATATGTATATCTAATGAAAACTGTTGTAAAAAATATTTTTGTTTTCCCAACTCATCTAATTATTCATGTAAAAACCACCCCGCTTTAGCTATAGTGTCAGTGTATTATTACATACATCCTTACTTGGAGACTGGGGAGTTACAGTCAGCATAAAACCATAACTGGCATCCTGGGAGGAGGAATCTCAGTCCAAATATCATCACAGAAGAATAGGCATTATACCAAGTGAACTCAACAGACTTAATTAACGAATAAAAAGCTTTGTTGAGTATGTTGTACTGCTTTTTTTCTCTCTCAAATTATTTAATAGTAAATCCCCAAAAAATAATAGGATATGAATAAAATAGAATTGGCATTGGGAGCATCATAGTATAAACATAGAATTTAAGTACACAGGCCAGGTGCAGTGGCTCACGCCTGTAATCCCAGCACTTTGGGATGCTGAGGGGGAGTGGATCGTTGAGTAGTCTGGCCAACATGGCAAAACCCCGTCTTTACTAAAATTACAGAAAAAGGCCAGACGTGGTTGTGTGCACCTGTAATCCCAGCTGCTTGGGAGGCTGAGGCAGGTGAAGAGAAATCAGGGCTTCAGGACC
>NW_016108250.1:128456-143693 GCF_001604975.1 Cebus imitator
CTGCCTCAGCCTCCCAAGTAGCTGGGAAAACAGGCATGTGCCACCATGCTTGGCTCACTTTTTGCATTTTTAGTAGAGATGGGCTTTCATTAGGTTAGTCAGGATGGTCTCAATCCCCTGACCTCATGGTCTGCCCACCTCAGTTTCCCAAAGTGCTGGGATTACAGGCATGACCAGGATCCATGACTTTGAAGTAAGTTGCCAATATAATGGCCTCTGTACTTCCTGAAAGACTGTCAGCGGGTGTGAATAAGGGAATTATGAGCTTGGCATCCTATGCATTAATGCTCTCCTAAAACTGTGGCCAAACTCTAGACTAATATGGACTAATGTGCTAAACTTATTGGAAGGCATCTTGCTCCACCCCAACGTGATCAGAATACAAAAGGATCTTCAATCTTGCAGGGGCACATACCTAAAAACGAAGCAGAAAGGGCGTTTTTGTAATTGATACTCTTCAGTTAAAAAAAAAAAAAAAAAAACAGGACTAGGGAATTAAAATAGCTTGTCAAGGCCACAGAATTAACATTAAAAGTGCTTAAAATGTAACCAAAACATGTAGCTCCTGACCTCAACTTCACAGTTCTCTCTGCTCCTATTTAGGGCCTCTGGGAATGAGAAGGCTCCTCACCCCAGCAGTCAGCAGCCATGGGGGACACCGGAAAACACTGACAAGGAAGCTCACTGGGAGAGGGTGATCGGTACCTGGGAAATAGCCACAGGCTAGAGAGTGGCCTTCATCCATTGGTCAGATGCTGTTCTCCAGGGCCTGCTACTCATCCAGGGACCGGAATATTTTATTTTCAATATTTAAAGCAAACATAAGTTAATAAAGCTATATTAAGAGTCTGGCCTTTTTAAAAAAACAAACTATATACTAGGCGTGTGTGTGTGTGTGCGTGCGTGTGTGTGTGTAGTCAGAGGGTACCCACATGACTTTCCAATAAAGGACAAGAAACCATCTTCCAATGGTCAGAAATGTGCGTTCATGCACGGTACTGTAGCTGTAGGCTGCCTAAGTGAGACTCAATGTGAGGTATCTCTGGACCAATGCCTTACGTTCTCCTGCATGCCTGAGGAGGAAGGACCCACCAGTGAGGCAGAGAGAGGTGTAGAGATCCTGCAGAAGTGTAAAGTCCCTTCTCCAGGCTCTCTACAGATTAAAATATAACACCATTTATTTTCCTTCTTCATTCCTCAATTTTCCTTCTATAAAGTCTTACTTCTTCATGTTTTATTTAAACCTAGGAATGCATTTAAGTTTATTTTCAAAACGAGAACAGATCTGCCATTAAATCTTCTAAAAGTTAGAATACTGTGAATAAAATATCATCCCATTTCTGTTAGAAGTAATTTTTCCCATAAGCCCCCAGTTATCAATAACAATTATCGAGAGACTCCAGAAAGAATAAATGTCACTGTCATGATAAAGGATACATACTGCTCAGCATCTTTTTGGGTTCTCTTTGACATGCTTCATTCTCTGTAGTTGGTGCTTGGAAGCTGAGGTTTTGATGACAATAGATTACCATCAGATTTTTACACAATCATCAGATTACCCCTCCCAGGTTCAAGCAGTTCTCCTGCCTCAGCCTCCCAGCTAGCTGGGATTACAGGCATCCATCACCCACGCCTGGCTCATTGTTGTACTTTTATTAGAGACAGGTTTACACTATGTTGCCAAGGCTGATCTCAAACTCCTGACCTCAAGGGATCTGCTCACTTCAGCCTCCAGAAATGCTAGGATTACAGGCGTGAGCCACCATGCCTAGCCAAGGACTGAGTAGAATTTGAATAGCTGAATAAACTGATTTTTTTTACACAAGCATATATGATCATTATGTTTAAAGGACAAACGCACAGGTAAAAGGTGATAATTGCTGGTAGGAACCTGTCACAATAACTTTGACATCTTTGGAAGCCCAACTTTAAATAAGGTAAGTTCCCCTTGGTTTCAGAAATCTAATCACAGCCCTTAAAAGAAAATTACCTTAGTGAGTTGGCAGGAAGTAGCATTCCCCAGAGCCTGGCTGTGTAAACCTCAGCCACAGCAGCTGCCACTGAGCTATCTAAAGGAGTCTGCCTGTGTGGCTTCTCTTAAATGTTTAAATGTGCCTTTTTAAAATGCTAAGACCTGTTTTAAAATTGTACTTGTTTTCTATTTGATTGATTTTTTAGGATGTTTTAAGGATGTGTAAAGACAAAGGCTTGTATAGAGCTGCTATGTGAAGGTTTGTCAGTGCTGGTCATTTTATTGATATTCTGTGCTCTAAAGCCATCACCTCTTAAAAGGAGAAATAAAGGGTTATAATATCCCCAAATCCTTCATCTGCAGATAGAAATGACACCTCTCCTGCTCAAAAACCAGCAAAGTTACTTTCACAAAAGGAAATGTCTCAAATTCAACAGACTCATGGACCATGAAATTTAAACTCTATTGGAATGATTGGGAGCTTGCTGAGAGCCAGGTCTTTGCCACTGGAGAAAGATACCACCTCCAGGAGCAGAAACTCCCTCCCCATCACCCTACTTCATGCTCCATCCCTTGCTTGACCCTATCTGCTGGTGGCAAAATGCTGGCATCAGTGGTAGCCACAGAGCCCAGGCTGTACGTAGAGGGGGCGAGTACACAGAAGTCATGTTCACAGTCCTGCAGTGATGGCACAAATTTTGGGAAGTGGGTGCAGTTTGTGGCCATGCTAGACCCAGCCCTGGTTGGTGAAAAGGTCTTCAGGCAGGCTGAGGATACAGAGTTGCTTGCCATGCTCTCTTCGTCCTTGGCTTTCTCTGCATCCAGGACACTAATCAGTGTGGGGTCAGCTAGCTGAGGCCCCACTGGCTGCCCCTCCCTGCCACCTTCTACTCCAGGGGCTCCCAGCTCCAGGGCTGAGTCAGGTACAGGCAGCAGACACCACATAACCCCAGCCTCCATTATTTATTATTTTCTCTTTTTATAACCCCTGCTCTTTCTAACCCCTGCTCTAGAGAAGTAGTTTTTTTTTTTTTTTTTTTTTTTTTTTAATGTGACAGTATTTCTGAAGAAAGGAAACTCTGGGAACTATGAAAGGAAGATAAATCTTGGGGCTCCAAAATCAGTANCCCCTGCTCTTTCTAACCCCTGCTCTAGAGAAGTAGTTTTTTTTTTTTTTTTCCACCATATGCTGAGGATTTTATTTAGCAAAGTGGTTAAATATTTCATAAACTTTGCAACTTAAAATCAACCTCTTTGGGTGAAGGTAAAATCATTTCCATTACCCTCAGTCATCTTGGTTAGAATAAATCCTGAGACACAAGTGTGTCATTACCACAGAAGCAGGGTGGAGAATCTACCTGCTGCCTCCCTATTTCAGAAATGAGAACAAATTAATGCAGGAGAAACAGAATTAGCATCTAGTTACACAATCTGCCAAATATTTCCGTGCAGGATGATAAGGGACCTTAAGCTATAAAATATATTCGATTTGAAGACTACTACTTTTTTTTTTTTTTTTTAATGTGACAGTATTTCTGAAGAAAGGAAACTCTGGGAACTATGAAAGGAAGATAAATCTTGGGGCTCCAAAATCAGTAAGCTCTTAAATGGCTTGTTTTTGTATTGTGTCACCTGATTTTTTAACTAAAATAGCTGTTGCCACACAGGCTACTCTTGGGTTTTAAAGAAAGTGTGTAGCTTAGTCGTTTAGAAGTGTCTTTGGTTTAAAAGGTCCCACTTGAGCTGCGACAAAGGGCTGGATGTGGCTGCGCTTCTTTCCCCTCGGTCTATCTCCTTCCGGTGTAGCTGGGACTGCCCGCGCCCAACTTCTTCTAGTTGTTTTTCAGCCCCACTTTCAGTTTACGTACACAGGTCTGAAAGGTAGGTAGGTTGTCGCTGTGTTGTGGTTTTTTCTGTCTTTTTTTTTTTTTTTTTTTTTGGTGGGGATGGGGGTGGGTTTCTTTTGTTTGGTTTTTGAGACAGGGCCTCACTCTGTTTCTCTATGTTCACCAGGCCGGTCTTGAACTCCCGACCTCCTGATCCACCCTGACCTCATGATCACGGCTCATGGCTCACGGCAGTGTCGATTCCCCTCCCTGGACTCAGGTGATCTCAGCCTCCCAAGTAGCTGAGACTACAGGGTTCCCTTAAGCCCAGGAGGTAGAGGCTATCATGAGCAGTGATCACACACCTGCACTTCCAGCCTGGGTGGGTGCGAGCATAGGAGACAGAGAGGCAGAGAGAAAACAGTTCATTGTGACCTTGATTACCTTTTACCTTTGTTCCTGCCCTCTTATTTGCTTGTTTATTCTTACCATTTCTTTTCACTTCTATGTGTTAACATTGATCGTTTCTTGGTTTGCAGGTTTAATTTATGTATTTATGTATGTATGTATCTATCTATGGATTTATTTAGTGGCACGCAGGGTCTCTCTCTGTCACCCTTTTCTTCAATCTTATTTTCTGCATGCTGGAGTTTATAAATAATCACATTCATAAATTATAAATAATATGCAGTAATATATATGCAAATAATCACATATTACATATGAAATAAAATGAAAAATTGTTCTACATCTATGTGTGTGTAAATATATGTTTCTTTTCATTAACTTTCATACTTATTTTGATTACCACCTTTGTTCACACCTTCTGGTTGTTTCTTATAATTTCTTAATTCTTCCATGTCATTCTTATGTTTATCATTTCTTCCTTTGTTCATTCGTTCGTTTATTTATTTAGAGGTAGGGTCTCAAGTATTAATTTACAGGCAGGCTCACATTTATTTATTTATTTATTTGGAGGGAGGCTTGTGTTTAATTATTTAGAGGCAGGCTTGCTTTCATTTGTTTAGACACAGGATCACAAGCATTTATTTATTTACTTATGTATTTGGGGGCAAGCTTGCATTTATTTAGTTATCTAATCATTTAGAGGCAGGCTCACATTTATCTATTTATTTATTTAGAGGCAGGCAAGTGGGCTTGCATTTATTTATTTATTTATTTATTGTTCTTTAAAATAGAGACAGGGTTTCTTTCACCATGTTTGCCAGGCTGGTCTCGATGTCCTGATCTCAGGTGATCCACCCGCCTTAGCCTCCCAAAGTGCTGCAGGATTACAGGCATGAGCCAGCACGTCCGGTTATTCATTTATCTGTTAATCGATTTATTTAGAGATGGGCTCACATTTATTTATTTCTTTACTTAGAAGCAGGCTCACATTTTATTTATTATTTATTTATTTATTTATTTATTTATTGGGGTCAGGCTTGAGTTTATTTATTTAGAGGCAGGCTCGCCTCTCTCTCTGTCTCTCTCTCTGTCTCTGTCCCTCTTTAGAGGCAGGGTCTCGCTCTGTTGCCCAGGATCATTCCAGCCTCAACGCTTTGAACCAAGCCATTGTCCTGCCTCTGGTCCCTTCCGTCCCCACTAGCTGGGACTACACTCATGCGTCACACCACCACAGGACTTAACTGTTGCATTGTTTTTAATGTATGTATGTATGTGTGTATGTATGTGAGATGGGGTTTGGGGTTCCACCATGATGCTCAGCCCGGTCTGGAACTCCTGCTCTCAAGAGATGCACCTGCCTTGGCCTCTCACACTACTGCTGTTACAGGCCGGAGTCACTGCACCTGACTCAATCTACATTTGCGTGCCTGCGTGTCTATCGTCTGTCTGTCTGTCTTATCTATCACCTTTTTAGTAGGCATGTGGTCTCGCTTTGTGGTCCACACTCTGGACACATATATTTCCTTTTAAACTTTGATGATGATGATGATGATGATGATGATGATTTATACAGGTGGAGGTGGTGTCGTGTGACATCTCGAGATGATCTCAACATTTTGGGTTCCAGCGATTCTTCCACCTCGACCTTTCAGATTGCTGCAATGACAGGCGTGAACACGGAATGGCCTGGTCATATTTGTCTTGTGTTGATTCTTTCCAGTCCTTGTTTCCAGTCTGGATGCATAATTGATAGTATGGGCATTGCAAACAAAGACGATTTTCAGACACATCCCATGATCCTGCCTTTTCTTTCTAGTGGCACAAGCCCCATCGAGTGTGGTGCGCCTGATCTCTGATGGTTTTAAATAGTGTAGAAAGCATGTGCGTTGGCTGTGTATACTGTCTTTTTTTTTTCATGGAGCCTCTCTCCTTGTTGCCCAGGTTGGAGTGCAGTGGCTGGATCTCAGCTCACTGCAACCTCCATCTCCCAGATTCAAACAATTCTCCTGCCTCAGCCTCCACAGTAGCTGGGACTCCAGGTGCCCGCCACTATGCCCAGCTAATTTTTCTGTATTTAGTACAGACAGGGTTTCACCATGTGGACCTCGATGGTCTTCATCTCTTGCCCTCGTGATCCTTTCCACTCGGCCTCCCAAGGCTTTCGTGGTGGGATTTCTATAATAGAGGCTTATGTGTGAACTGACAGGGCTTTCCAGATCCATGTCCTGGCTGATGTCTCTGGCTCACCATCCCCCATCAGCTGCCTGACTTTAATTTTATTTTTTTTAATTTGGGCTCGCCTTCCCATGTTACTCATTTGCTCAGGTTAGTCTCAAACTTATGGCCTATTTCAACTTTATTATCACTGTTGTTACCATTATTATTTTTGCGAGGTATGTGGCAGAAGCTACTGCTACTTAGTTGTGTAGGGAAAATCTGTTCTTAAGACAAATTTTCATAATCCGTGAAAATTTCCCCTTCAAACGAGCATCTCTTGTAAGAAACAAGCAATTTAAAAAATAAACAGAAAGACAAAAAGCATGCAGTGGAAGTTTCTTTGGCCGCCTCCCAGGGTATACCTTGGACCCAATGGGAGGGAGGGAGGGAGGGAGGAAGGGAAGGAGGGAGGAAGGGAAGGAGGGAGGGATCTTCAGTGGGTGGGTTGGTTTTTGATTTTTAGGTGCTAAATCTTCATGGGAGGCCCAAAAGGCCCACCAGGAGCCTCCTCCCCAGGGGAACCGCATTGAGGCTGCTTTCAAATCTGCCAGCGAGAGTTCCACCAGGTGGCCTGGGTGGGCCAGATGGGATGAGACTGGATGACCTGGGACTGTGCTGTTCTTGCTGGGTGTGGGGGCGGGTTGACTTACAGGGTAAACTGACAGCCCCGGCATGAAAACTAAGATGCATTTCTAGGGTGCCCGGGTATGGGAGTGTCACATACGATGCCCTTCTTTAAGTCAGCAGCCTGCCTTTAGCTTCCTCAGACATGATGACAACTTCCCATCAGAGCTTCTTTGCTTCCCTTTTTCCACCACAGAGATGACACACATGAGAGGGAGAAAGAAAGAGCTCCATAGATGCTGCTTGTCCTCATTTGTGGAATCATCAGTCATCTACAGACAGATGGGTGACTAGCAGAGATGCGAATCAAACACCATTTCTGGGTCCTCATGGTCAGGATGGTCTCTCTCTCTCTCTCTCTCCGGCTCCTCTCTCGCAAGCACAGCACACACACACACACACACACACACACACACACACACACTGTCCACATCTACATCACAAACCACACTAATTTACCCCTTTAACACTCTACAGGCTGAGTAAACCTCACCTCACCACCCCATGGCTAGGAACCACCTTCTCTATAATATATTAAAAAGATTAGCTGAACTGGATGAGGTGGCTGGTGCCTGTAATTCCGACACTTTGGGAGGCCGAGCCAGGTGGATCACTTGAGGCCACGAGTTCAAGACCAGGGTAGCCAACATGGCAAAACCCCGTCTCTATGAAAAATGTAAAAATTTGCCAGGCATGGTGGCATACTCTTGTTACACCAGTAATTCAGGAGGCTGGGGCGGGCCAGTCACTTGAACCAGCGAGGCCAACAATGCAGTGAGCTGAGATCCATGCCACGGCAATTTAGCCTGAGTGATAGAGTGAGACTCTCTCTCAATAATAAGACATGTTGTCAGGTGCCTGTTGACAGAGCGAGACTCTCTCAAAATAATAATAATAAAGATTAGCTGGGCATCGTGGCAGCTGCCTGTTAGTTCTAGCTGGGCAATCCTGTGAGAAAAAGAGGAAAAGGAAAAGAAAGAGAAAGAAAGAAAGAAGAAAGAAAAAGAAAAGAAAGAAAAGAGAGAGAGAAAGAGAAAGAAAGAGAGGGAGGGAGAGAGAGAGAAAGAAACAAAGCCAAAGGGAGAGAGGGAGACAGAAGAGAGGGAAAGAAAGAAAAGAAGAAGAAAATGAAAGAGAAAGAAAGGGAGGGAGACACACACACACACACACACACACACACACACACACACACACACACTAGTGAGAGACAGAGAGACTGTTAAATTCTGGAGTGCAGTGATGGCATCATAGCTCACTCCCTGCAATCCAGACACTCCTTGGCTCAAGAGATTCTTCCGCCTCAGCCTCCAGAGTACCTGGGACCACAGGCACACACCACTGTGTCCAGATCATTCATTCATTCATTCATTCATTTATTTGAGAAGGGGTTTCACCATGTCGGTCAGGCTGGTCTGGAACTGTGGACCTCAGGTGATCCACCAGCCTTGGCCTCCCAAAGTGCTGGGATAACAGGCGCGAGCCACCAGGCCTGGCCCCACATCATTTTTAAATGCTTTCTACAGACAGAGTCTCATCACTTCATTGCAATCCTCCGGACCCGGAGTCTCAAAGGTTTGGGGTGAGGAGCCTGAGCCACTGCCCCTGGCTTCCGGGGACTGATTCGCGACCACAACTGACGTGCTAATATTTTTTTCTTTTTTCTCTTTTTGAGATGGAGTCTCGCTCTGTGCGAGGCGAGACGCATCACTTTGGAAGCTGCAGCACCGCCTTCTAGAGCCCCATTCAAATGCAGAAAGCCCTGTTTCCCTTCTGGAGTCTAGGTGATGG
This sequence comes from Cebus imitator, assembly GCF_001604975.1. Classification (NCBI taxonomy): domain Eukaryota; kingdom Metazoa; phylum Chordata; class Mammalia; order Primates; family Cebidae; genus Cebus; species Cebus imitator. Next base: position 137,292 of record NW_016108250.1, read on the forward strand.
CTCCCATAGCCTCAGGCTCCTCTCCATTCATTCAGAAGCTTTTGCAGGCGCTGCCCCACCGGAAAGCTGGCTACAGCTGGGGATTGAGGGACTCCGTGGGGCTAGAAAAGTCTCCTTTTCTCCTGCTTCAGCCTTCAGTAGCTGGAATGACAGGCGCGCACGGCTACTTTTCCTATTTTCAGTAGGGATGGGGTTTTGCCATGTTGGCCAGGCTGGCCTCAAACTCCTGACCTCAAGTCATCTGCCCTCTTGGGTCTCCCAAAGTGCTGGGATGATGGGCATGAGCCACCAGGATTTCACCCTTTAAGAGCAAGCGCGCGGACCTGGCGAGGTGGCTCACGCCTGTAATCCCAGCACTTTGGGAGGCCGAGGATTACAGGTGTGTGCCTCCATGCCAGGCTAACTTTTTTGTCTTTTCGGTAGAGGTGGGGGTTTCACTTATGTTGGCCAGGCTGGTCTGGAACTCCTGACCTGGTGATGCGCCCACCTCGGCCTGGCCTCTCAAAGTGCTGGGATGACAGGCGTGAGCCACCATGCCTGGCCATCTTCACTGGTTTTAACTGGAGAGTCTAGATTCGAGCCACACCTCATTTTATGCCACGGAATGACTTCTTTATCCTGCCAACTGAGGAAAGCCAGGCCCCTTGTCATCCGTTTCAAACTGAGAGTCACCTCATGTTTGGAAAATGGATCCGCTCCCAAGTTCAGTGGAGGGATGTGGCATATAAGATGAGGGACTCTGTTCCTTCTGATTTGGTCTGCACGGTGGGGCCTGGGGCCGGCCTGAGCTCAGTGTGGACTGATGGCCTCCTCTACCTTGGGATCCACCATCCCCACCCTGGAACACAGGCCTTGGCAGATCCTGGCCCTTCCTGGTATTAAGTCAGGCCGGGTACGGTGGCTCACGCAGGTAACCCCAACACTTTGGGAGACCAAGGCGGTAAGATTTCTTGAGCCCGGGAGCTCGACGCCAGCCTAGGGCTACATGGCCAAAGCCCGAGGTGTGTGCTTGTGGTCTCAGCTACTTGGAGGCACTTCACTCTCAGTGACAGACAGAGTGAGTCCCTGTCACAAACAGACAGATGGACAGACAGACAGACAGACAGACAACAGATATATTATGTCCTTCTCAGGGTAGAAAGCAAAACTAACAGAATACAGCATTTAATTGTTTTAATTTTAAATTTTAATCTATTTATTTATTAATTTGGAGTCTAGGTTATGAAACCAGCTAATGTTTGTATTTTTGTAGAGATGAGGTTTCCCCATGTTGCCAAGGCTGGTCTCAATAGCCCAGGATCAAGGGATCCACCCACCCTCGGCCTCCCAAAGTGCATGGATGACAGGCAGGAGCCGCTGCTCGTGACATTTTTTGTCCCTTTTTAAAAATCGCGTGTCTTTCTGAGAGTTTCACAGCAGAGTGTTGGACTGGCTTGTTTAAATTCATTTTAGCCCAGGTGGGCGTGGTGGCTCACGCGTGTAATCCCAGCACTTTGGGAGGCCGAGACAGGCGGACCATGAGGTCAGGAGATCGAGACCATTCTGGCTAACATGGTGAACCCCATCTCTACTAAAAATACAAAAATTAGCCAGGTGTGGTGGCATGTGCCTGTAGTCCCAGTTACTTGAGAAGCTAAGGCAAAAAGAATCACCTGAACCCGGGAGGCAAAGATTGCAGTGAGCCGAGATCGTGCCATTGCACTCCAGCCTGGGTGACAGAGCAAGACTGCATCTCAAAATAAACAAACAAGCAAATAAATAAATAAATTCTAAATAAACCTGTGATCTCAGCTTGAATTCGCCTCCCAGATTCAAGCAATTCTCTGACCCAGCCTCCCAGGTAGCTGGCATTATAGGTGCCCACTACCGTGCCTGGCTTATTGTTTTGTATTTTTAGTAGAAATGGGGTTTGCCATCTTGGCCAGGATCATCTTGAACTCCTGACCTCGTGATCCACCTGCCTTAGCTTCCGAAAGTGCTGGGATTACAGGCGTGAGCCACCACACTCAGCCTATATTTGTAACTTTATTGAAATTGATCTGCAGAATTTCTCCTGCAGTATATGGTTTCCACTCAATTTGTAAACTCATATTTTTATTTCTTTTCTGGCTTCCTAATGGTTGTTCCCGTGTCTATACACCTTCATTGCCAACCAACAATTTCAGCTGAAGTTGTATTCAAAAACCTCACACCCATAATCTCCCACCTACTGTTGGCAGTTTTGTTCATGGGCTTGGGCGCATATTCAAAGTTTCGGTAATTCGTTTGCTTTAGCCTTTACTTTCCACCAGGCCACTTCAAATTTGAAATATGCATACATATTTAGGTTCCCAGTCATATGGGGATGTGTAGCTTGCTTATCTAGTCCTTCTATGTCTCTCTTGTTTCCAGGCTCTTCCTGTTAACTCTCTGGTTGGTTTACTATAACTTCAGTTAGTTAAGCAAGCAAAACTATGGATTTGCACCATTTATTTTCTGCTGAGTTTGGCTATTTTACTGGTGACCTCACTGGGTGTCACTTTTCACCTCCTGCCCCAAATCAAGTCTTCCTCCTCTGGAAAAAAGCTGCTGGTTTTCACGGCCAATTCAGCTCTTGTAAAACAACTTCATGAATAAAGTGTGTACAGCAGGTGGAAGCCGGGGGGGGGGCGGGGTGGGGGTGGTGCCATGGTTAGGAGGTGTTATGGGAACAGCCCTAGACAAAAAGATCATGGAATTCTACTGTCTTACACAAAGTTATGTAGATTTCAATGAATAAAGGCTTCTCAATTTGTTGTCTTTGACTAATTGCCAGATCCCCAGAGTAATTGTTTTGGATAATTTTTTTCCAGTTTTAGTCTTCTTTTATTTGGGGTGGTGGGTAAAATGGGGAGAGGATTTTTGAATTCTGTATCTTCCATAGCTGATTACATGTTTTTAAGCATGAAAGATGCAGGTATTTTGTCTACAAATCCAGTTTATGATCAGGGGGAAAAGGACCTGCTTTCTCAGGCTCATATTTCCTTCTTTTCAGAAGTATCACATCAGAAGTAATACTTTGATGATGTACAATATAATCTATTTTTAAATGGCAGTAACATATAAACCAAAAGTACCTAAGACAGGTCTCAATCAACTTAGGAGTTTGTTTTGCCAAGGTTAGGAAATGCCTGGAAGAAAGAAATACAAAATTACAGAAACAGACTGTGGTCTGTGTTTTTCTCCAAAAGTGGTTTTGAGGGCTTCAGTACTTAAAGCAGAAAAGCAGGCTAGAGAGGAAAGAGAGAGGGTATGGTCACATTACTGAATCCACATGTTGCAAGACAGAAGGGGTAGGGGAATAGTGAATTAGGTGTTTGTCTCCTGCTCAGTAAATTGGCACTTCACATAAGACAAGGTGAACATAGAGTGGCTATCTATGGAGATATTTAACCTTTTATCTGTAACTATCTGGTTAGGGATACAAGGGAAAGGCAGTTTCCTGCATCACTCAGCTTTCAGCTTAATTTTGTTTTCTTTTTTACACAGTGAATCGGTGTTCCAAGGTTTTATTTTCCTTTCGCAAACTTATGGGTTTAATTTGATTTTCTTCTTATTGCATGTGAATGACCTAGATCATGCTAACTGTAAGACTATTTATGTACCTGGCGTGACTTGGTTATAACATCCATAAAAATATTGGTCAGTGGGATGCACACCAAGTTCCTTATTTCATAAAGGAAGTAAAGAGTTGGACTGATTTTAAATACAAAGAGAATTTTAAAATTGCAAAATCTCTGAAGCATTTATACTTTAAAATTAACTGTTAATTATCAATATTAATGGAGATGAGAAAAAGTGTGAATAATATCCAAATATTGAGTAATATAAAATTAATATATGCTGTTGCACTTTTTGTTTTGTATTTTTCCTGGAAAATAAACTTATTTGTCAGACAAACAACGGTCTTCAGGTACAAGAATTAAACATTGTGTATGTATTATTTAATTTAGTCTTGGAACATTTTTTGGAATTACATTATCACCATTTTACAGATGGAGATGATGTAGCTGAGAGAAATTTCTGAAAAACAGACCAAAAAATTGATATAATGCAGATTGGAAACCCAGCTGGCCTTACCTCCAAGATGTCACTCATAGTATATGTGACCATGTGATCTGGAAATCCACAGTATTATTTCCAACTGGGGGTAATATACATTTTAGAGGTGAGACTTTTTCATTTCCTTATTCTCATTTTCTGTTGAACTTGGAGCATTACTCCTGAGACGGATAAAAAGAATCCATATATAGCAATTCTAACCTTTTCTACATTGCTGGCCTAACAGCTTGGCTGGGACAGAGTGGGAATTGCTTTTACATACCCTTAGCTCTTGCTTTACTTGAGAAGAAAAATTCATAAGCACACTTGCTTCACATTTACTTAAATACAGGTAATCTTCCTTTTGCCTTCAAAGTATTGGAGAAGCTCAAGTGCACATCAAAGATTTTTAAATTAGCATTATTAAAGTGTACAACTTTTAACCCTGATGTATTAACCAGAATTGTGCTCCAAATTCTGTATGTTCTTGGTTTCCGTTATTTATTTATCTGTTTGTTTGAGATGGAATCTCACTCTGTCACCCAGACTAGAGTGCAGTGACATGAACTTGACTCACTGCAACCTCTGCCACCAGGGTTCAAGCGATTCTGCTGCCTCAGCCTCCTGACTAGCTGAGATTACAGGGGCGTGTCACCACACCCAGCTAGTTTTTGTAGTTTTAGTAGAGATGAGGTTTCACCATGTTGGTCAGGCTTGTCTCACACTCCTGAACTTGTGTGATCTACCTGCCTCAACCTCCCAAAGTGTTGGGATTGCAGGTGTGAGCCACCATGCCCAGCCTTGATTTCCTTTATTACATACAGAATATGTAATTATGGCCACTAGTAAACTTTTGCCACTAGTAGAAAGTTTTGTGATAAACAAAGATATGGCACATAATGCTTGAGTTACATGTATTTATTTCCAACATATGACTTCTCTTAAAGAAACCGCCCTGGACTTCTGTACTTGTATTTAAGTGACACCTCAAGTCTATGAGAGGCTACTTATTTGTTAAAATTCACCATCTTTTTGTTTCAGAGTACTTGTGAAGAGTGAACAGGGTGTCCCCCTGCCCCCCCGGGAGCTGGTCTGGGATGACACATGGCCAAATGAACTAAGAATGTTAATATGTACCTTTTGGGAATAATTCAAAATCAAGTCATTTAAATCTCTTTGATGATCACAAAAGTGGTGAAAAAGATCTCAAGAACAAGCCACATGAACTAGTGGTCTTCTGTTTTGTCAAGGTGCTGCTGCTGGATGTGGGCTTTCCAGAGTGTGGAGGGCAATTTTGAATCCCAGGGGACCAAAGAACACAAATAGCACCAGAAGCCATCCTCAGTCAAAGAGGAGAAAAAAATAAATCTATGGGAACAGCTTATTTTTCCTTGTTGGTTTTTGTGAGGCTTGACTCGTGTTAGTTTTTTGCACCAGAGGCTATTTTATGTCTAGTTTATAAAACCTCTAGTTCAGCTTTTGAACATTTCAGAGCACCACTTTGTACTTCTGGCTCATTGAGAAAGGATGATATTTATTTAAAGAAGAAACTAACAGAAGAGTCTTTGCTTATGAGGTTTGTCCACAAATACCTGACACCTGGAGATAATGTCAACTCCCCAGGATGTATTAATTATCCTGAAAAAAAATCTCCACCACAGCCACCACCCACTCTTCAGAATCCTCCGTTTCTAACTGCCCTGCAAAACATGCAATTTTAATGAGCTACTATATATTGACCTATAGAATCAAGAATGTGGGCTGGAGGCTTCTAATAATGAAATCCAAACAGATAATAATAAAAAAATTCAGTCCTAATGCAAAAATTCTGTCGCAATGTATTGAATGCTGCAGTTACCTTTTAGGCAAAGTGTAATTTTTTCAGACTGCCATGCCTGTGAAATGGGGCTGCAAAACAAAGTACCTAAGGAGAAAGGATCATTGGAAAAATAGCGGAAGTGGAAGAATTCTGTGAGAAGAAAAAGAAATGAAGAAAAATCTAAAATGTGCCTCCTGCATGTGAAATGCAATGGTCGGATTTGTAATTAGGCTCCCCAGAAATTGAAGCACACTGATTTGAGGCCTGGAGAAATGAAAAAGAGGGATTATGGACAGATGAATAGCCTACAGGAATATCTCAGAAAGCAATACATTGACATGCAGTCCCAAAGTCCCTATGCAAACTCCCAGTTACACGGAATTCAAAGAGGAGATAAATGTCCCCAAATACGTTTTTAGAGAAACAATAAAAGCAAAACAACTTCTTTCTTCTTCATTTCAAATTGGCGTGAAGCTGGCTAGATGGAAACTACTTGTCTAGGCTGGGTGCAGTGGCTCATGCCT
>NW_016108250.1:145468-146456 GCF_001604975.1 Cebus imitator
TCACAGTTCACTGCAGTCTGAAACTGCTAGGCTCCATTGATCCCTTTGCCTCATTTTCTCAAAGAGCTGAAATTACAGATGTGAGCCACTGCACCCAGCCTATTAATTTATGTTTTTTATATAAGCACATGAATTATCTTCATTATAAATTAAAAATATATACTATATTTAAGAAGAAATAAAACCCCCAGTAGTTATAGACTTCTAGGAAAACCACCATTACCAATAGCAATTTTGTGTACGTCTATATAACACATCCATATGTAAATACATATAATATATATAAATGTATTTTTTCACATTGGACAGTCATTGAAGAATAAAAAATAGAATTTATATTGATAAAAATAAGTACAATTTGCTGTTTAGTGAAAACTTTAGCAACTTAAATGAAGCCACAGTAAGTGTGAATTGGATAACAGATAGAAAGAAATATCACGAGGCTTCATGGATGATTAAATAGAAGTAAACTAGGAGAGCGATAGTGACACGTGGAGGATGAGAGGGTCAGATATGTGTTCTTTAAACAACGTAACGTATGATTGACAGTAGCACATAGCAGAGCTCAGCAGAGAAGATAAGAAGAGGACAGAGTACATATTCAGGGATGTCATGTTTGATAATTTTCTCAGAGTAAACAAATGAATTATTGAATTCAGGAAGCCAAAAAGTCCCATTTTGGATGTGTAAAACATAAATTTACTTTTTTCTGCATGTGCAGAATAACATATTTTGGCTGATTTTTGGTATTTCTCTGTCTTTGGTGGCTGATTCATTATGATGTGTTACAGCGCGGAGGGTATCCATGTAGTGTGGGGTGGAGGTCAAGCCCACATGAGCCCTAGCAGGGAGAGGAGGGGGTTCATTAGAAGAAGGAGTGCTATGGTCTGCATATTTGTGTCTCCCTCAAAATTCATACGTTGAAATCCTAACCCCAATGTGATGACACTGAAAGGTGGGGCCTTTGGGAGGTAATCAGGCCATGAGT
>NW_016108250.1:148971-149867 GCF_001604975.1 Cebus imitator
CCACCAACAGACCCTAGTGTGTGATGCTCCCCTCTGTGTCCACGTGTTCAACATCTGCCTATTAGTGAGAATATGCAAGATTTGATTTTCTGTTCTTGTGTCAGTTTGCTGAAAATGATGGTTTCCAGATTCATCCATGTCCCTAAAAAGAACACAAACTCATCATTTTTCATGGCTGCATAGTATTCCATGGTGTATAGATGCCACATTTTCTTTGTCCAGTCTATCATTGATGGGCATTTGGGTTGGTTCCATGTCTTTGCTATTGTGAACAGTGCCACAATGAACATATGTGTGCATGTGTCTTTATAATAGAACGATTTATAATCCTTTGGGTCCTTACCCAGTAATGGGATTGCTGGGTCAAATAGAAGTTCTATTTCTAGGTCTTTGAGAAATCGCCACATGGTCTTCCACAATGGTTGAACTAATTTACACTCCCACTGTCAGTGTAAGAGTGTTCCTATTTCTCCACATCCTCTCCAGCATCTGTTGTCTTCAGATTTTTTTAATGCTTGCCATTCTTACTGGCATGAGATGGCATCTCAAGGTGGTTATAATTTGCATTTCTATAATGACTATGATGAGGAGTATTTTTTATATGCTTTTTGGCCTCATATATGTCTGCTTTTGAGAAGTGTCTTCCTATCCTCCCACTTTTGGATGGGTTTTTTGTTTTTTTTCTTGTAAATCTGTTTCAGTTCTTTGTAGATTCTGGATATTAGCCCTCTTTCAGATGGGTAGATTGCAAGGATGCCTTCTCTCTCCACTCCTATTCAACATAGTATTGGAAGTTCTAGCCAGTACAATCAGGCAAGAAAAAGAAATCAAAGGTATTCAATTAGGAAAGAGGAAGTCAAATTGTCTCTATTCACTGATGACATGATTGCATATTT
>NW_016108250.1:151900-153683 GCF_001604975.1 Cebus imitator
TTTCTACCAGTCTAAGAGGAATCACCGATTAACCAAATAAACCTACTAACTTGGGATCTCTTACTGAATTTACAAAACTTTGCCCATCTTATGGGTGAATATAAGTTATTACTTTAATGCCTTTCTTCACATAGTGCATGATGTTCTGTGATGAACAGAAATGCAATATAATAATTTGGGGACTATCAATAACTTTTAGAATGCAGACTAGTTCACAAATACATAATCCAAATGATAGGGATGGATGTATTTTTCTATCTATACCACATCTTTTTGTTGTTATATAAAATTTTTTTTAAAGAAGGAAAGAGTTATCAGAAAGGGGCTACTCAAATCTATCAGCCCATGTCTGTCGAGGTTCAAAGACAAAGGCAGAACCTTTATGTTACATGTATAGTTAGGGAGGTTAATATATGAATTAAGTGAATGTAAAACGCATTTTTTATGTGTTACACATATTTTTCTAACTCAAAATCATTATGCATTAGTTAGATCTCTTCAAACTTTGATGAAAGGTTTGAAGTTATATCAATTATTGTTTTCAAAAAATGTTTACAATAAATAGATTAAATATCATGATAATCCACAGTTAAAAAACCCATAAATTCATGTGTATGTCATCCAGTTGGTTTTTTTTCAAAAGATGAGCATTTATGAAATACAATGCCCTAAAACCGTTTTAAAAATATATTTGAGAATATTGTTTCAAAGTAAAAAATTGGAAAAGACTGAACATACCATAATAAATGATATTTGTGCCTAAGAAGACTACCTCTTTCAGAGATTACGTATAAAACAAAACTACACATTTCTAACATTCCTCATGCCAGTTAAGAGATCTGCAAATGAAGCTTCTTATGAGTAGGCTACTTACAATGTTGAATGTTTTTAGGCTAACAGGATGCACTGGTAATAGGACCCTGTAAAGCTGAACTTTTCCGATTTAAATGCTATCTCACCATTCCTGCACTGTACATTTTTATTAGAATTCTAGCAGTATGTATTTTATATTATGTCTTAAATAACAAATATAAGAAAAGGATTTCACACTGTGTACGCTGATGTATTTTGAAGTCTGTGCTTGATACATAGAAAGGGATCAATTAATGCCAAGCAAATGTTATTAATTAATTAAAGAATTTTGCATTGTGTAAGTACACACAAATACGGCAATATGATAGCAAGCCAAGGTGCAGAGTTAAGAAAAATACTGAGACAGAATGGATTAGGAGGGTGTGAGGGCTAGGCCACAGAGAAACTTAATCCCTTTAATTTACTGGGTCAGAGTTGAAAGCACCCATATGCTAAGTAGGTACCTTCCATTCTGACCCATTTCAGCAAAATATTTGAATCTTCCTTGTTTTTCACAATTTGGAGAGTTTAGACAATGCTTTAGAGAAGTGAATGAGCCCTTATACTTCTTTATTTTTTCCATTTATTTATTGTGTTTGGTGATTTGAGAATTTCTCTAAGTCACTAGAGTTAGAGCTTCAGAATACTGATCTCAGGATACAAATCTATTTTCCAATTTTATACCCACAACCCAGTCCCCAAAGATGCCCCTGCTGTTAAGTAATAGGAAATTATCTCCAATGTCATTTAAATTCACCAGTTTCTTGTGAAATATTTTTAACTTTAAAAAGTTTACAAGCAGAAAAAGCTATTCTTTAAAACAAAACATGTATAAATCAAGTTCTTAAAAACCAATCTAGGCTGGGCGTGGTGGGTCAATCCCAGCACTTTGGAAAGCCGAGGTGGGTGGATCACTTGAGATCAGGAGTTC
>NW_016108250.1:155633-157169 GCF_001604975.1 Cebus imitator
TGAAATTCGTTTTAAAAATATGGAGGGGGATTTCAAACCAAGAATAAACTGGCAAACTCGTAGGTCATCTAGATATCAGTAAGTCAGTAAGAAGATTTTAAGAACAATTTATGCCTATACATTTGACAATTTTGATGAAATGAGAAAATTTCTTGAAGAACACAGCTGACTAAAACTGACAAAAGAAAACATAGAAAAAGGAAAGATGTGATTTAGATTCTAAAAATTTTCTGTATTATTTAAAAACGAAATTCACAAAGAAAACCCCAGTGATCTCTTTCAGTGAAATTTTCAAAGCATTTTAGAAAGAAATCCCACACTTTTAGACAAATTCTTCTAGAGAACAGGGAGAACGCAATACTTCCCAACATATAGCTTTGTTTTTCTGTCATTCTTTTCTTTCCTTTAAAAATTCTCACTGTTACCCAGGTCAAAGTGCAGTGCATGATCATATCTCACTGCAGCCTTAAACCTAGGCTCAAGTGACTCTCCCACCTGAGCCTCCTGATTAGCTGGACCTACACGTGCTTTCTTCCAGGCCTGGGTAAAAAATATTTGTTTGTTTGTTTGTTTGTGTTTTTTAGAGACAGGGGTCACTGCATGTTTCCTGGGGACACCTGGAATTCCTAGAGTCAAGTGACGCTTTTTCCCCAGCTGTCCAAGTAGCTGGAATTACAGACAGGAGTCACCATACTCTATTCAAATTAGTTCTCCGTATGTACTTTGTTAAAGATAATTATACACATAGTTATTGTTTAAATTATTAATTATGACATTATATCATATTTTAATATAAATACACAGGTTATACATCTTCTACATGTCCATACATATACACCTATCTAATTTAAAATTATTCACCATTGTGTAAAATCCAGAAAACTCATTTTATTTTGCATAAATCAACCATTGAATATAGTCATAAAATAGTGAATTGAACAACTTGTACAAGTAAATTCACCAACTGTTGTATATAAGGTTATAGTATTTTAAATACAACTCATGCCTATATGCAGTTTTTTAATGAGAGAGCTCCACAGATGGGTTGATTATTTCCTTTAATATTTTAGAGTTGTACATATTCAGATAAATAACAACGGGAGGCTTATTTAGCAATGATATGTTTTAAAAGTAGAGTGAGACTTCATTGGTTCCCATAGTTTCTAGGTAACAAACTCATCCTTTTCATGTTCTGAAGCCCGTACCCGCCTCTGCAGCCTCATCTCCCATCAGCCCACCCTGATTCTTGTCACTCTAGCTCCGCTGGCCTTGAGCTCAACTGTGCCAGGCTGCCTCCATCCAGGAAGCTTTTGCATCTGCTGCTGTCATTCCACAGAAAGTTTCTCTCCAGCTCTCTTTGCCAAGTTAATGTATTCCTATTCCTCAAATCTCAGTGCCATCATATCTTCATGACAGCCTTGTGTAAGCTTGCACTCAGCACCTCCCTCCTATTACAGACCCTCAAAACATGCACTGCTCATTTGTTGAGCTTACGGTTCTAATTGTATATTTACTTGCGTGATTCTTTAATTACGA
>NW_016108251.1:0-3910 GCF_001604975.1 Cebus imitator
AGTGATCTTCCCTGCAGTCCTGTTTATATGGGTGTAGTTAGAACTGCGTCGGCAATGGTGGCCCGCCTCTGTTAAGGTGGAGTCTCTCTGTAGTGGTGGGTTGCCTTGGCAATGGCTGGCTGCCTCAGCAATGGAGGGTTGCCTTGGCTATGGTGGGCTGCCTCAGCATTGGCTGACTACCTCCGTAGTGGTGGGCTGCAACGGTAATGGTGGATGCCCCTCCCCACAGAGCTGGACTGTCCCAGGTTCAGCTGCACTTGTTGTGAAAGTCTCAATCCAAAGAGTTTCTGATTGCTGTTCTTTTGTGGGGGTGGGACCAGCCGAGCCTGATCACCTGGCTTCCTGTCTCAGAGCCTTTTTTTTTTTTTTAAGTTGGTGTTCCAGTCACCTGTTGAAGGTGTGCCAGGATCTGTGTGTTTTCCCATGCAGTGACTCACTGCGCTGGCTTAAACAGCAGCAGTGAGATTTGTAGCGCTTTTTTTGCCCTGGAATCTACTGTCCTGGTTCCCTGTTCAGTCCCCTTTTTAAATAGATGAATGGGCGACTTTCCATGGCTCCTATTGCCAGCCAAAAGGGCATCTGGATAAGTGTATTTTGTATGGAGAACCGCTGCGCCGGGGCGCTGACAAAGCAGCTGTGTGGGGCAAAGCTGCCGCGCTGGCCAACACAGCCGCACTGGCAACCGGTGGAGCTCCTCCACCTGGGAATTTCCTAGCCTGTGGGCAATAAAAATGCAGTGTCCAGTCACCCTCTGCACTTTCACTGAGCACTGCAATCCTGAGCTGTTCCTAAACGGCCATCTTGGATCCTGGCCAAGTCTAAGCAATTCTTTAACTAACATCCTGCAAATTACAGTATGTTGCATTTTCATTTTTTTGTTCAGTTCCAAATATTTTCCAATTTCCCTTGAAATTTCCTTTTATCCCTTTGATTATTTACAAGTATATTGTTTAATTTCCAAGTGTTTCAGGATTTTTTCACTTATTTTTCTGTTACTGATTTCTAATTTAATTTCATGTAATCAAGGACCATATATTGTATGATTCTAATTCTTTTAAATTTCTCTAGGTTTGTTTTCTGACCCAGGACCATCTATCTTGCTGATTATTCCATATGTACTTAAGAGAATGTGTACTTTACTATTTTGAGGTGAAGTGTTATGCAAATATCAATCAGATCTAGTTTGTTGATATGTTATTCAGTTCTCTTATATCCTTACTAATTTTCTGACTGCTTGTTTTATATTACTGAGAGATAAATGTTAAAGTCTGCAATTATAATTGTGGCTTTGCTGATTTATCTTCAGTTCCACCCATTCTTATTTCATGTGAGTTAAAGCTCTGATGTTAGATGTGTACCCATTTAGGACTATTGCCATCTTGACTTCTTGGTGAACTATCACTTTTATCATTATGTAGTGCCTAAAGTCTAGTTTGTCTGATATTAATATGTTTTGAATGATATCGCTCTTCCCACCCTTTTACTTTTAGCTTACCTATAGCATTATATTTAAGGTAGGTTTCTTGTGCCTAACATATAGTTAAGTGTTTTTCACTGTGGTTTTAATTTGCATTCCCCTGAAGACTTCTTACATGTTGAGCATCTTTTTTTTAACTCCAAGTAGCTTTTCATATATTTTCTTTTTTAAAGTGCCTGTTCAAGTCTTTTGTCTATTTAGAAAACCGATTTCTTTTTTTTATTGCTTGGACATCTTTGACTTGTTCCCGCTCTTACAGAAAAAGTGTTCAATATTTCACAAGGAAAAGTGTTCAATATTTTACTGTTAAGTATGATAATGCTACTTTTAGTTTTTTTCTTGCTGCCCTTTACTGATTTGAGGAAGTTCCCTTTTATTCCTAATGTGTAGTGAATTAGAAAAAAAATCACAAATGGGTGTTGAAATTTGTCACATTCTTTTTTCAGATTTTTAAAGATGATCACATGATTTTTCTTCTTTGTTCTGTATGGCAAGTTATGATTGATTTTCAAATGTTAAATGTGGTTACATATGTGTGTACATTTGAATTCCTGAAATACAAGTTGGCCATAATATATTTTCCTTTTTGTATCCTGCTAGATTGAGTTTAATAATATTTTGTTTAGAATTTTAGTTTCTATATTTATAAGAGATACTGGTCTGGTAATTTTCCTTTATCGTAATGTCTTGTCATATTTTCATATCATGTTTTTCCTGGCCTTATACAATGAGTTGGGAAGCATTTCTCTTTTCTCTATTCTTTTGAAGAGTCTGTATAAGATTGGTATTATTTCTTCCTTAAATGTTTGGAGGAATTCACCATTGAAGCCACCTGGGCCTGGAGATTTCTTTATGGGAAGATTTTTTAAAATTATAGTTTAAATTTTTTAACAGGGTTATTCAAATTTTCTATTTCTTCTTATGCCATTTTCAGTAAATTATGATTCTCCAGGAATTTATCTATTTAATCAAAGTTCTCAAATTTATTGGTATGAAGTTGTTTACACTATCTCCTTATTGTCTTCTTAATGTCTGCAGGATCTGTGATAGTCTCTATTTCCATGTCAGATGTTGATAATTTGTTTTTTTTCACTTTTTCCCTCTTCTTTTTCTAGACTTGAGTTGATAGCTTAGATCACTGACTTTAAATCTTTCTGTATTTTTTTTCTAGTATATGCAATTAAAGCTATAAATTTCCATCTAAGCACTATTTAAACTGTATCTCATAAAATAAATTAATATTTAAAGAGTAATTAAAACTTTGGTTTGGTACTGAGTAAAAAATATTCTCTTAGGATCAGAGAGGAGTTGAATGGAAAAGAACCCAAGGAAATGTTTCTCCATAATCCTAGTGTGAATTGATTTAATTCCTCAGTAATCTCCCCTTCTTACCATCAAATAGACAGAGATGTACATGTCTGCTGAGAATCTGTATGCTCATTTGGAAGAGGAATCATTTTACAGTTCTATAAGGTCAGAATCAAGGAAACATGACATGGTCTTGACCTAAAAGAAAAATTAGTTATAAAATGTTTACCTTTGGCTGGGTATGGTGGCTTACACCTGAAATCCCAGCAGTTTGGGAGGCTGAGACAGGTGGATCACTTGAGATCAGGAGTTTGAGACCAGCCTGGCCAACATGGTGAAACCCTGTCTCTACAAAAAATACAAAAATTAGCTAGGTATAGTGGTTCATGCCTGTGGTCCCAGGCACTTGGGAGGCTAAGGTGGGGAACTGCTTGAACCTGGGAGGTGGAGATTGCAGTAAGCCCAGATTGAGCCTCTGCACTCTCAGACCAGGAGACAGAGTGAGACTCTGCCTCAAAAAAGAAAAAAAGTTTACCTTTATGATTTATAACAAAATTCCATCTTTTGTAAATTTAGCTTAAGAAAATGTACACAGAATAAAAAGAGAAGACAAAAGTTTACACAAACACACACAAGAAAAGTTTCAATACTCTGTTCGTTGAATATTAAAACCAATCATTTCAGGTAAATTTTTCATAAAGTTATATTGGAAATATTTGCATTTTCTTAAATACTTAACTATGATGAACGAAACAGTAAATACTAGCAGGTAAAATGTATGATCTGACTACAGAGTGTATGCCAGTTCCCAGGGTCATTCCTACAGAATGTAAGGTTAACAATAGCATAAAACCAATGACACCTGGCATTAAGATTATCCATCCAGCTTTTAAAAAAATTTCCAAACAATTATATACACTGTTCCTGATCCCTCCCTCCCTTTCTTTCTTTCAATCCTTTCTTTCTTTTCTTTTCTTTCTTTCTTTCTTTCTTTCTTTCTTTCTTTCTTTCTTTCTTTCTTTCTTTCTTTCTTTCTTTCTCTCTCTCTCTCTCTCTCTCTTTCTTTCTTTCTTTCTTTCTTTCTTTCTTTCTTTCTTTCTTTCTTTCTTTCTTCTTTCTTTCTCT